>NC_073396.1:38734604-38902104 GCF_028641065.1 Leucoraja erinaceus
CGGCGGGGACTTTAAATCTTTGACCGCTGGTCTGCACCCTGCACCATCTTGAAGCCGCGGTCTCCGGTGGAGAGACACCGAGTCAGGACTTACCTGGATGTACCCTGTCTGCACATCTGGACGCCCGCAGTGGCGACTGCGGAGGATTGAGTTCCCGACCATGGGGAAAAATGGAGGGGGACTGCCCAAATTTTGTGCCTTCCACCACAGTGATGAATGCTGTGGTGGATGTTTGTGTAAAAAATTTTTTGTGTGTATAGTGTGTCCTTTTTTATTGTACCGCTGCTGGCAAATTCATTTCACTTGCACTTTATATTGGAAGGATGGAAGATGCAGTAAGTGATTTCCAAAGCCATTTTTGACAGGACAAGGCGTGAACACGATTCATATCCTCTGTACATGTGAAGATCTCCAGACATGGGAGGATTTCAGGGACATCAGGAGGGATGCCGGCATCGACCTATTACTTCTCATTGGGTGCTGCACTATTATACTCAACTGTTGAAGTTGTTCAAATGTCACATCAACATTGAGATATGTTCCTCTGTAAAGTCAGTCAAATACGTGATCAAGTACACCTTGAAGGGAAGTGATCAAGCCGTTTTTTGGAGTTAACAGGCATGACAAAATTACACAGTGCTTGACTGGCAGATACAGTGGTCCATCAGAAGCAGTGGCATCAATCCTTGGATTTCCGACTCATGAGATATACCCCGCTGTCTTTCGACTCCAGGTACATCTACCACAAGAACAACGAGTCGTTATCAATCGATGTTGCTCAGCGAGTGAGCAATGATCATATGGAGAGAACGACATTAACTGAATTCATAGCATTGTGTTCTCAAGAGCCATTTGCAAGAACGCTCTACAATGCTGATGTTCCCCGATTTTACACATGGAACAATAGGCGATGGCAAAGAAGGAAGGCTGGCAAGAGAGCGGAAGATCTTCCAGGTATTTATTAAGCCATCGTTCTGGGACGAGTGCCCGATGATTAGCAGGGAGAGCTTTGAAACAGTGGACAGAACTCTTCGAGATATATAACCATATAACCATATAACAATTACAGCACGGAAACAGGCCATCTCGGCCCTACAAGTCCATGCCAAACACATTTTTTTTACCCTTAGTCCCACCTGCCTGCACTCATACCATAACCCTCCATTCCCTTCTCATCCATATGCCTATCCAATTTATTTTTAAATGATACCAATGAACCTGCCTCCACCACTTCCACTGGAAGCTCATTCCACACCGCTACCACTCTCTGAGTAAGCCTTTTGGCGGCACTCTTACCATTTGTTGCGATTTTCAACAACTCCTACCCCTGCAGAGTGGTTACTAAGAGGGCTGATCCATGGGCGCTTGCTGCTGGGACGCAAGTCGGGGCCTGATCAACCCCGGCTGGGTCGCCTGGGTCGCCTGGGCGAGGGTGTCTGATGTTGTGAGACTCGAAACACCCGATGACCCCAGGTCACATCACTGAGGATGTGTCCCAGCGCATCTAGACAATGTTTATGTTACACACTGAAGTCTGGCTTAGCCAGTGGCACCTAGGAATAGACTGGGTGACAAACAAGAATAGTTTGGTGACTACTGGAGAGACAGTTGACGGCAGGGAAACACGGCACCCGGGAGAGGCTGGGTTAGCACCCCAGTCTGTGTCTTTCGTGAGAACGTCACCCAATAAAGCTACGGAAAGGCCTAATGAACCACCGTGGCATAAAAATCCATCAGGCGAGAATGAAAGGCTCGTAGAACGAGAAAGAGGTTCAGCGCACAGGCGTTCAACCTGGTCAGATGCAGGAGGAGCCCGGCCAGGACTCACCCCACAGATCCCAGTCTCTCCACGCACTAGAATCTCCCAACCCCTGCAGAGTAGTTATTAAGATGGCTGATCCGTGGGTGGTTGCTGCTGGGACGCAAGTTGGGGCCTGATCAACCCTGGCTGGGTCGCCTGGGCGAGGGTGTCTGATGTTGTGAGACCCGAAACACCCGATGACTCCAGATCACATCACTGAGGATGCATCTAGAAGATGTATACTTTTCACCCCATTGTGAAAAGGGGAAATTATGCTGATATTGAAAATTCCTGTATCATGAAATCCTACTTGTGAACACTCTTCACCAAGTTTCAATTGCAGACGAATATGCGATTGAGAGAGGGAGAAGGCGAGTATTCTCAATTTTTGTTGAAAGTTGGAGAAGACAACATTTGAAAGAATGAAGATGATGAAATTGAAATGCCACAAGACATGACTCAATCAGCAGAAACACTGGAGGATTGTATTGATTTCAGCTATCCCACATTTGACAATCCTGCAGAATTATTCTCTGACAATTGTATCTTGGTTCCACACTACGATACCATGAGAAACATCAATTCTATGTATCAGATGCTTCCCTGGAATCATTAAGGAGCACTTTTCTTTCAATGCTGTAATTGAGGGAACTAATTCTGCTCACTTTCCAACAAAATTCCTCGGTTCACTTGAGATCTCTGGATTATCACCTCACAAATTGGAGTTGAAAAGGATCTCCGATCATGTTAATGAGAAGCTTGGAACCCCCAATGCTGTGTAATGGAACGAGGATGATTGTGGTAGAGCCACACAATAATCTGATTGTTGTAAGAATCAACATGGGAGCCTTCAAAGATGACATTGTTCTCATTCCTGGGATAACACTCAATTTGACAGAAGGCACATATAATAGTAAGATTAAACAAGTACTTACCAGTATGAAGTTTGATCTGTATTTTATGAGGAGTTACGGCAGCTTTCAGTACCTGTTCGAGCCACCTGGAGTGGTTTGGCTCGTACCCCGTCTTGGGTTACTGTGGTTGACCCATAGGCTTTCATCTCCCTCTAAGATTGTGGGTTGTGTCTATATATAGTAGTAGATGGGTCACCACACTCAACCTGGACTCTGGTGGGTAGGCCCGGAATCCCACCAGTGAAAAGGGCGTTCCTGGTCCATATAGCCATATAACGACTACAGCACGGAAAACACAGGCGATCTCGACCCTACTAGTTCGTGCCGAACTCATAATCTCGCGTAGTCCCATATACCTGCGAGTTAGATTTTACCAGACCTAAATATGAACGTGATGCGTCTGGGGTAATCACCATGTTATCCAGTCTAGTTTATGGAGTGACCGGAATCTTGAGCGTGTACGAGAGCCATAAGCATGAGCGTTTTTTAAAACATAGATTAAGCAAGCTGAGGGATCTGGCTGGTGCCATTCTCTGAGATATGTCAATATCACACCAATATCCCATACATGGGTATATACCTGGGTGTTTGGGGCTTATATCATAGTTGCCCTTCATAAGTTTACCTTCAGTGGATGGGATCCCATGCTCTGTTGACATGCTGTTTAGATAAGCAGATAAGGCGCTCCATGCTGTATTTACGGCACTGTAACTTACTTTTAGTCATGGTGTAGATGTTCCAGGAACTTCAATACGTCAGTGGTTGAATAGTTCGGGATGTTGTCCCTGCGTCGTGGCAGTATTTTACCCATGTTAACTTTTAGTGACTGTTCGCAGGGATGCCGACATGGTGGTAATGGTTCCTTAGGATAATCCCAGTCCCTGGTAAGGTCTATTCAAAACCTGCACCCAGGAGTTTGATGTTCCCCTGGCATGGGTGGCTTGTGCCTGATACTGGGTTGAGTCAGCAACCATGGTCCACTAGGGAAATCCATAGGTGACTCGCCCACCGTGTCGTAATGAACTGGGAACCATGGCTGTGTAGGCCGGTCGGGCACGATCAATATCTCGGAGACAGATCCCATCTGTATTGTAAAGTGCCCATCTGATGAGGCAGAAGGGAGGAAGGCAAAGCAAAATTCCCCCTTCCAGCGTGTAGGCATCTATCGCTGCTGCCTCTAATCTGGTTCGTCAGTCACATACATAGGTTACTGGTGATTCCGTCTTGTGCAACCAATTGATATCTGGCTTTCAAACTGCTTAATAACTTTAGCAGATATTTTGGGTTTGACATCTATTCAATGTAATAATAAATTTTACCCCGTGACATGGTGTCTCCCACTGTGTTCTAGCTTCCTAGGACATAGGCAGCTGATAGTTAAAATGTCTTTTGACACACCATTGCCAGATTTGTTTGACCAATTTGTTGCACAATAATGATTATTTTGCTCCCCATATGGTTGATATAAGCCACCACCATAGTATTGTCAATCTGTAACCACATATGTACGTGCTGCATTTGAAATGGATATGCTTTTTAGCCCAATAGGCGATCACCAATCCCAAGTAGTTGATGCCCGGTATGTGTAGTAACGGTGTTTGTGACTTGGTCCATCTGTTACCTGTGCTGGATATGGAGTTTAGTTGCTCCCCAGCCTAAAGTACTGGCATTGGTTTTTAAATAACCAAGTTGGGATTGGTGATGATAATAGGGCTGAAAAACTCTGCCAAATATATGTCTGCCCACCACCTTAATTGTGATATAGCTTCAGTGGGTACATTCATGATTTGATTATAGTGACCCAAGTATCTAGGCAAAGTAACAGTCATATGGACGGAATTATTATTGAAGCCCAGATAATCCTTGGTAGTAACGCTTCAATTCTGGTTATCTGGGCGTGGGATGAACCTCAGCTTTAGGGAGCTGTTTCGTAGCTAGAACTGCTGCCACAGCTAATTCCTTAGTTCCCCTAATATGAGGATATCATCCAATATATGCCATGATTATGCTTGTTTTATTAAGATATTCATGGCCATTTATAATAGTTTAGGGCTGAGGTATAGACCATATGAAATACTATATGCTCCCATGGTTGCCCTAACTGGGATATCCGTGATCCTGGTAAATATTTTTAGGTATCTATAATGATCCTAGTGTATGGGTATAAGATAGTTAGCATCTTCCATATCAATGCTCCCCATAGGTATCCTTGGGAGATCAGATGTCTGGCAGTGACAAAACCCCGTCTCCATCTTAAAGTGGATATACTCAACAGATTTATTTAGTGATATTAGATCAATGATGATGCTACATTCATCATCTTTTATAGTTTTGGTGAATATATTCGATACAAATTCCAATGGTTCATTTTTACTCCCATGATCCGTTTAGTAATGAGCCTGTTTTAGTTCAGCTTGCCTTCTCACTTCTCTTTTCTTAGAGGGAGAAAATGCCCTTTGGGCGCATTGCTGAACTGGCGGTAAAATGCCCAATTTGAATTCGTTTTTATCCTCTAATACTGTTGAGTATATTTTAGTTATTTGTGACAGCATCCCATGCTTATCCACAAGTGTGAATGCCCCCCCCCCCCATGCAGTTAGTAGAACACCCTGTTTTAGTGTAAACTGGGAGGACCCAGACTACCTACCTCCATGCTTGTTGTTTTTCATGAAGGCGTAGTTTGCTGGTATGCTGGTGCTGTCGGTGGGGCGGCGCATCTTCCCACGGCTCCGCTCTGGGCCCCGTCTAAAAAGAACTATGGGGGATGTGAAGCGGTCACCAGGCTTTCACCAGTCCTTGTTTGATATCGCTGGTGGATGCCGAGGGGTGCTGCCAGCTGGGTGTTGGATGCGATGTCCTGCTCGTCCCATAGCCTGCCTTCATGAGGCGCACAGGTTTAGCTGCCTCTCTTCCCGCAGCAGCGGTTTGCATAGCCCCAATATTCGGGGTTGCGGGCAGGTCTATATGCACCATCGTTCAGTCGAGTATCCCAAATATGGGAACATCTTAGGCGTCAGCACCCTGGTAGTGCAAAGGGATAGTCCTTATCCTGGGAGAATATAATCCGTGGAAAAGGCGAGCAAAGGTGGTAACATCTTGACCTTCTGTAGAATTCGCTGCTTGTCTGCGAGTCTACTAGACCCAGCTGCCTGCGGATTTGCCTCTGGAAAGGCCTGCTCCTGCAGGGCTTTTGTTGGGAAGATGGTCACGTGGAGGAGCCATGTAGTGGCCCACGACACCCAGTAGCTCTTCCTGATCCTGCTCCCCTGGCATACTGCTGTTCTCGTCCGCCTGCCCAGCGCTTAAGCCAGCCCAGCCCTGGCCTCCTTAGCTAGCCTCTAAAAAGGGAGCAAAAGGGGTGCGCTAAATTGGAGGAGGCATAGCTCAAACTCCGCTGTTGCATCAATCCCTCGACAAGGGAGATGGCTAGTGCAATAGCACTGGGGTAGGAGTCAGCTCCCTTGGCATTCAGCCAGTGCCTCTTTTCTCCTGGAGGTAAATTCCATGACCTCCTCTGGCTTGGGGAGACAGATACTCTATTCTTGCTGTCTTCAACCTGTGCCAGTTTTGGAGGAAGTTGTAGAACCTGTAAATTGGTAAGATTTTCCCCTTACCTGTATGTAGAGGCTGCCTGCCGTTTTTCAGGCGGCATTGTGGCGGTTCCCGGGCGGTGATTCTCCTGGTCAGGAATCTGCAGGGCTGCCGGTCGGGTTTTTAAATTTCCCGCCGGTCCGCTGCTGTACCAAACAGCTGTTCAGCGGACCGGCATTAGCGCAGCTCCTTGCAGCGGTCCGCAACGTTTGCGGTCCGGGTAGCACCTTTTCCCCGTCACTGTCGGCCCCACGCTGGAGTCGAAACGGGGCCCGCTCACCATGCCTCACTTTGCTCCCCCTGGAGCAAAAACCACAAGGCCCGATTAAGGTAAGTACTTACCTTTCGTCCCTGGATGCGGGAGCGCCCGACTCCCGGTGGCCGCGTTCTGCACGCTGTGCGATTATGCCGCATGCGCACTGGAGCTGGGGTCTTCACGGAATCACTCACGTGACTCCGAAGTAAAATTTATGATTCTTTTATGTGATATACTAAGATTTTATATGTATTTTATGGTGCTTTTATATGTAACTAGACCAAGTGCAGACCCGTTGGGTTTGCTCCCCCAATGGTGTGATTCCCCCAACCCAATATTCCACCATGCACCCGTCTCCTCCAATGGAACTGAAGCCGTTGCCAAATGTAAGTTTCCAGCACTCCCCTGGCTCCCTCAATTGCACCTCCCCTGCCTGCTGCAGCAGTGAAACGTTCAGTGTTCCTGTCTTGCAACTTTGTTTCGAAGTGTGTTGGAAGCTGATAGGAAGGAGCAGCCGTCAACGAATCAAAAGGCAGGAAGGGATCCTTACTGCAGGCGGACGGATGGATTTGAGTTTTATATATTAATAGATAGATGTATTTTATGCAGAATTGTCCCTTGTCTGGACCTTGAGTCTGAAATAAAGTTTAATAATAATAATAATAATTCCCCTTCAGCAGAGCCAATTCCTGATTCAGTCAAGTTTTGCTACGGCGATCCACAAAGCACAAGGACAAACCATGGAGAAAATTTTGATATACCTTGAGAAACCTATATTTCAGCGTGGACTACTACTAAAAGTCTCATCTTGACTGTAGATTGATGGTACATGTGAGCATTGACCACTTCCTGTCTACGTTGTAAATACATTTTAGAAAAAAACGCTACCTTATATTGCTATGATTTTTTCGCCATTTTACTCACCGTCCTCTTCTCCAACTTCCCCAAGGTATTTTTACGATCGGTGAAACAATAAATGAAACAATGAATGTTTAAAAAATTGTGAGATCAGCAGATTGGTCTTCTCGCCTGTAAGTTACCATGATGAAGGTGACGCCCCTTCCGGGGGGGGTGGGGGGGGGGGGGGGGGGGGGGGGGGGGGGGGGGGGGGGGGGAGGGCAGGAGAATAAAACCCCTGAAGCCAGACGTGAGTCGGTCCCGCAGAAGCCCGTGAGTGAGTTCAGAACTGTGAGTCTACACCGGGCGTGAACTGAACTGTGAGTCTGCACTGTGCTGCTGGAACTGAATGGAAGGGTTAGTCTGCACTGTGCTGCTGGAACTGAATGGAACGGTTAGTCTGCACTGTGCTGATTCAACTGAATTGAAGGGTTGATCTGCACTGTGCTGTTTGAACTGAATGTCGCACTCATTCTGGAAGTCCCACTCACTGCGGAAGTCCCGCTCAGGGGATAGGCTTTGATCAACCACGTGAGTAGATTCATGGGAGTTTTACTGTCATATATATATATATATATGTTGTGTGTGTGTGAGATGGTGGGTATGTGTGAGATGGAGGGTGTCTTTGTGTGAGACGGAGTGTGTGTGTCTGTGTGTGTGTGAGATGGAGTGTGTGTGTGATGGAGGTGTGTGTGTGTGTGTGTGAGCCCACCACTGTGAGTGAGCCAACTGCCAGCCCACCGGCCATGAGTGAGTCAACTGCCAACCCACCGGCCTTGTGAGTCAACTGCCAGCCTACCAGTCATGAGTGAGTCGGCTGCCAGCCCACCAGCTGTGAGTGACTGAGCTGCCAGCCCACCAGCCATGACTAACTGAGCTGCCAGCCCACCAGCCATGACTAACTGAGCTGCCAGCCCACCAGCCATGACTAACTGAGCTGCCAGCAGACCAGGCCTCAGTGACTGAGCTGCCCGCCCACCAGGCCTCAGTGACTGAGCTGCCCGCCCACCAGGCCTGAGTGACTGAGCTGCCAGCCCACAGTGACTGAGCTGCCAGCCCACCAGGCCTGAGTGACTGAGCTGCCAGCCCACCATCCCTGAGTGACTGAGCTGGCAGCCCACCAGGTCCGAGTGACTGATCAGGCAGCCCACAAATCCATTTGCCCCACAATGTCCAAACTAGCCCTCTGGAAACCAGTCCTTTCAGCCCACATCACCCATACTAGCACTCAAGAAAGCCCCCCACTGGCCATCCACTATTGGAATTGGTGGAGAGGTGGAATATTGTGTTGGAGGACCAGCCCACCCATGTGAATATGGGCCCAACGTGTTCCACTTAGTCTGGTCTATATTACTAAAATTCTAACCTTGTTTGTTTGGTTGTTTTTTTGTTTCTTTGCACCTCAATTTGCTCAAAAATGGTAAAGTATGGATGGTGTATTTTATGTTATTGACATTTAAAATGGAAAAAAAAGCATTAAACAGCGAGGGCTGAGGTTGGAGCCGGTACGGGAACCTGGGGCATCTTCCAGCTCCAGCAGGCTCGCTGCCTCCCCCTCCCCCCCCCCCCCTCCCCTCCCCACCCCCCCTCTCCGACTCCACAACGCTCGCTGCCCCCCTCTCCTCCACAACCCCCTCCCCCCACACAACTCTCTCCCCACTCGTACAACCCCTTGTACACCCCCTTGTACCCCCTTGCCGTTTAGGAACAGTGACTGCTGGAAAGGTCACATTTCGAGTATTGTGCTCAGCTTTGGTCCCCGTGCTATAGGGCTCCTCAGAAACCACAACGGTCATCTGTGTGTGAAATGCAGGAGATGGGCAAAGACTTCAATGACCATTTCTTCATTACGTTTACCGTGGAGAACAGCACAAAGGCTCGGGAACTTGGGACTGTTAATGTATAATTCTTGAGGACAGTGTATATAACCCTCCATGAGAACTAGGTAATCCTAGAGTGTATGAACCCAGATCATTCTCCTGGCCTGATCAGATATACCCTAGGATGCTGTGGGAAGCTAGCAAAGAAATTGTGGGAGCCCTGGCTTTGATGTATGAATCATTGTTAAACTGTGGTGAGGTGCTGGATGACTGGAGGGTGGATAATGATTCTCTATTTAGAAGGACTGCATGGAAAAGCCTGGGACTATAGATCAGTGAGACCGCATTTGTGATAGCGATGTTATTCAAAAGGATTATGAGGGTTAAGATGTATGTATTTGGATAGACAGAGGATGATTAGGGATAGTCAGCGTGGTTTGTACCTGGAAGATTGTGTCTCACGAATCAGTGGTTTTTGCAGGGGTAACCAACAAAAGTTGACAAGGGCAAGGCTGAGATGTTGTCTATATGAACTTCAGTCAGGCATTGAATAAGGTTCCACATGAGGAAAGTTTATTGACGATTAGCGGGGCAGGTATTTTACACAGTAGTGGAGCCTGGAATACATTGCCAGGGGTGGTGGTGAAGGCATGAAAAATACTGGCATTTAGGAGGTTTTTAGATAGCCACATGGAAGTGCGAGAAGCAGAGAGATGTGAATCATGTACAGGCTGATGAGTAGGTATGGCATCATGTTGGGTACAAACATGGTACTCTGAAGTGCCCATTCCTGTGCTTTACTCTTCTATGTTCTATGTTTATGGTAGGCTGCTCTAGAAGGTTAGATTGCATGAGAACCAGGGACAGCTAGCTAACTGGATACACACTGACCATGGAATGAAGCAAGGGTGTTCCTTGGACTAGAATCCTGTGGTGAGTGGCATGCCTCTGATCGGTGCTGTCCCCATTGCTGTTTGGTGTTTAAATAAACAATTTGGATGAGAATGTACAAGGCACGATTAGCACATTTACAGAATAAAAATGACAGCAGGCCTTTGTTCAATTGGGCAAGTGAACTGAGGGAATGGATAATTAAATTTAATGCAAATAAGTGTAAAGTGTTGCAATTTGGACGGTGAAAACACAGGACCTTCACAGTTAATGGTAGGGCCATGGGGACTGTTGTAGAGCAGGGATGTAATATAGGTGGAGTTCCCCAAAATTGGCTTCACAGATGGATAGGATGGTCAAGAAAGGTTTGGGTATATTGGTCATCTTGGTCAGAGTTTTGACTCTAGAAGTTGGGACATTATGTACAGTTGTACAAGATGCTGGCAAGGTCACACGTGGAATATTCTGTTCAGTTTGTGTCACCCGGCTATACAAAGGATGCCATTAAGCTGGAAAAAGTGCAGGGTTGATTTATGAGGATTTTGCCAGAACCTAAGAGGATGATCTATAGGGAGAGGTTAGACAGACTATGTCTTTATTCCTTGGAGTGCAGGAGACTGAGTGATGATCTTATCGAACTGTATAAAATGATGAGGGTAATAGATAAGGTGAATGCACTGAGTCTTTTTCCCAGGGTAGGGAAACCAAGAGCTAGATGTCACAGGTGAGAGGGGCAAGATTTAATAAGAAGCCAATGGGCAACTTTTTTACGTTGAGGGTGTTTGGGATATGGAACAAGCTGTCAGAGGAAGTAGTTAAGGCAGGTACTATAACTGCATTTAAAAATCATTTGGATAGGTACATGGATAGGAAATGTTTAGAGGAATATGGACCAAATGCAGGCAAATGGGACTAGCTTAAATAGAGCATCTTGGTTAGCATGGACAAGTTGGGCTGAAGTTCCTGTTTCTGCTCTGCATGAGGAATAATTTTCAGTAGTTTGCTGAAGAGCTGCTGTAATGTATTAGAAAGATTTGTCTTATTGCGCATGTTCACTTTATTGCTACCCCTTGATCTGCTGGGTATTTTCAGTCATGTGCAGATGTGGCGCCGATGGACGGGAAGCCGAAACAAAGAAATCAAAGCCAAAGAACCAAATGGAAATGAGGCTGAAACACCAAATAACTGAAAGATGCTGACATGCCAACTAACCGAAAGGATGGGACGCCTAAATGCAAACTAACTAATGGGGCTGGATGCCTAAAAGCCAACTAACCGAAAAGCTGCATCACCTAAAAAGCAAACTTACTCAATGGCCGCTCTGTCAAAATGCCATCTACCTGAAAGGCGGCGTCACTCTCTCCGTTCCCTCTCTCCATTTTCTCTCTTTTCCCCTTCTCTCTCTCCCCTCTCTCCCCTTCTCTCTCCCCTCTCTCTCTCCTCCTCTCTCTCCCCCTCTCTCTCCCCTCTCTCTCCCCTCCCTCTCTCTCCCCTCTTCTCTTTCTCTCCTCTCCCCCCCTCCCCCTCTCTCTCTCTCCCTTCCCTCTCCATTTTCTCTCTTTTTCCCCTTTCTCTACCCTCCCTCTCTCCCCCCCTCTCTCTCTCTCCCTGCCTCCTCTCTCTCCTCCTCCCCCTCTCTCCCTCTCTCTCTCTCCTCTCTCCCCCTCTCCTCTCTCCCTCCCCCTCTTCTCCTCTCTTCTCCCCACCTCTCTCTTCTCCTCTCCCTCTTCTCCCCCATCTCTCCCCCTCTCTCTCTCTCTCTCCTCTCTCTCTCTCTCTCTCTCTCTCTCTCTCTCTCTCCCCCTCTTCTCCCCTCTCTCTCCTCTCTCTCTCTCTCTCTCTCTCTCTCTCTCTCTCTCTCTCTCTCTCTCTTCTCTCCCTCCCTTTCTCTCTCCCCTTCTCTCTCTTCCCCCCTCTCTCTTCCCATTCTCTCTCCCCCTCCTCTCTCCCCTTCTCTCTCCCCTCTTCTCTTTCTCTCTCTCTCCCCCCTCTCCCCCCCTCTCTCTCTCTCTCCGTTCCCCTCTCTCCATTTTCCTCTCTCTTTTCCTTCTTCTCTCTCTCCCCTCTCTCCCCCTTCTCTCTCCCTTCTATCTATCCACCTCCTCTCTCTCCGCCTCTCTCTCCCTTCTCTCTCTCCTTCTCTCTCTTCTCTCCCCTTCTCTCTCTTCCCCTGTCTCTCCCCTTCTCTCTCCCCTCCTCTCTCTCCCCCTCTCTCTCTCTCCCTCTCTCTTTCCTTCTCTCTCCTCCTTCTCCCTCTCCCAGTCTCTCTCTCTCCCTCCCTCTCTCCATTATCTCTCTCCCCCCTTCTCTCTCTCCCTCTCACCTTTCTCTCCCCCCTCTCTCTCCCTTCTCTCTTTCCTCCCCCCTTCTCCTCCTCTCTCCCCCTCTCTCTCTCCCTTCTCTCTTTCCTCCTCCATCTCCTCCTCTCTCCCCTCTCTGCCCCTTCAAACTCTCCCCTTCTCTCTTTCCCTCCCCTTTCTCTCCCCTTCTCTCTCTCCCCTTCTCTCTCCATATAACCATATAACCATATAACAATTACAGCACGGAAACAGGCCATCTCGGCCCTACAAGTCCATGCCGAACAAATTTTTTTTTTTTTTTTTCCCCCTTAGTCCCACCTGCCTGCACTCATACCATAACCCTCCATTCCCTTCTCATCCATATGCCTATCCAATTTATTTTTAAATGAGACCAATGAACCTGCCTCCACCACTTCCACTGGGAGCTCATTCCACACCGCCACCACTCTCTGCGTAAAGAAGTTCCCCCTCATATTACCCCTAAACTTCTGTCCCTTAATTCTGAAGTCATGTCCTCTTGTTTGAGTCTTCCCTATTCTTAAAGGGAAAAGCTTGTCCACATCAACTCTGTCTATCCCTCTCATCATTTTAAAGACCTCTATCAGGTCCCCCCTTAACCTTCTGCGCTCCAGAGAATAAAGACCTAACTTATTCAACCTATCTCTGTAACTTAGTTGTTGAAACCCAGGCAACATTCTAGTAAATCTCCTCTGTACTCTCTCTATTTTGTTGACATCCTTCCTATAATTGGGCGACCAAAATTGTACACCATACTCCAGATTTGGTCTCACCAATGCCTTGTACAATTTTAACATTACATCCCAGCTTCTATACTCAATGCTCTGATTTATAAAGGCTAGCATACCAAAGCCTTATTTACCACCCTATCTATATGAGATTCCACCTTCAAGGAACTATGCAAGGTTATACCCAGATCCCTCTGTTCAACTGTATTCTTCAATTCCCTACCATTTACCATGTACGTCCTATTTTGATTTGTCCTGCCAAGGTGTAGCACCTCACATTTATCAGCATTAAACTCCATCTGCCATCTTTCAGCCCATTTTTCCAAATGGCCTAAATCACTCTGTAGACTTTGGAAATCCTCTTCATTATCCACAACACCCCCTATCTTGGTATCATCTGCATACTTACTAATCCAATTTACCACACCTTCATCCAGATCATTGATGTACATGACAAACAACAAAGGACCCAACACAGATCCCTGAGGCACCCCACTAGTCACCTGCCTCCAACCCGATAAACAGCCATCCACCATTACCCTCTGGCTTCTCCCATTCAGCCACTGTTGAATCCATCTTGCTATTCCTGCATTTATACCCAACAGTTGAACCTTCTTAACCAACCTTCCATGAGGAACCTTGTCAAAGGCCTTACTAAAGTCCATATAGACAACATCCACTGCTTTACCCTCGTCAATTTCCCTAGTAACCTCTTCAAAAAATTCAAGAAGATTAGTCAAACATGACCTTCCAGGCACAAATCCATGTTGACTGTTCCTAATCAGACCCTGTTTATCTAGATGCTTATATATATTATCTCTAAGAATCTTTTCCATTAATTTGCCCACCACTGAAGTCAAACTAACAGGTCTATAATTGCTAGGTTTACTCTTAGAACCCTTTTTAAACAATGGAACAACATGCGCAGTACGCCAATCCTTGGGGACTATTCCTGTTTCTAATGACATTTGAAATATTTCTGTCATAGCCCCGGCTATTTCTACACTAACTTCCCTCAATGTCCTAGGGAATATCCTGTCAGGACCTGGAGACTTATCCACTTTTATATTTTTCAAAAGTGTCAGTACTTCTTTTTCTTTGAACCTCATAGTATCCATAGCTACTCTACTAGTTTCCCTTACCTCACATAATTCAATATCCTTCTCCTTGGTGAATACCGAAGAAAAAAAATTGTTCAATATCTCCCCCATCTCTTTTGGCTCTGCAGATAGCTGTCCACTCTGTCTCTCCAATGGACCAATTTTATCCCTCCTTATCCTTTTGCTATTAATATAGCTGTAGAAACCCTTTGGATTGACTTTCACCTTACTTGCCAAAGCAACCTCATATCTTCTTTTAGCTTTTCTAATTTCTTTCTTAAGATTCTTTTTACATTCCTTATACTCCTCAAGCACCTCATTTACTTCATGCTTCCTATAATTATTGTAGATCTCCCTCTTTTTCCGAACAAGATGTCCAATTTCCCTTGAAAACCAGGGCTCTTTCCAATTTTTACTGTTTCCTTTCAACTGAACAGGAACATAAAGATTCTGTACTCTTAAAATTTCCCCTTTAAATGTCCTCCATTTCTCTTCTACATCTTTCCCATAAAACAAAATGTCCCAGTTCACTCCTTTTAAATCATCTCGCATCGCATCAAAGTTAGCCTTTCTCCAATCAAAAATCTCAACCCTAGTTCCAGTTCTGACCCTCTCCATAATTATATTGAAACTAATGGTATTGTGATCACTGGACCCGAAGTGCTCCCCAACGCATACCTCCGCCACCTGTCCAGTCTCATTTCCTAACAGGAGGTCCAGCACTGCCCCTCCTCTAGTAGGTACCTCTATGTATTGCTGCAAAAAACTATCCTGCACACATTTTACAAACTCCAACCCATCCAGCCCATTTACAGAATGTGTTTCCCAGTCTATGTGTGGAAAGTTGAAATCTCCCACAATCACTACCTTGTGCTTACTACTAATCTCTGCTATCTCCTTACATATTTGCTCTTCCAATTCTCGTTCCCCGTTTGGCGGTCTATAATACACCCCTATAAGTGTTGCTACACCTTTCCCACTTCTCAATTCAACCCAAATAGCCTCCCTAGATGAGCCCTCCAATCTATCCTGCCAAAGCACTGCTGTAATATCTTCCCTGACTAGCAATGCAACACCTCCACCTCTTTCCCCTCCAATTCTATCACACCTGAAGCAACGAAATCCTGGAATATTTAGTTTCCAATCACAGCCCTCCTGCAACCACGTTTCACTGATCGCCACAACATCATACTTCCAGGTGTCTATCCAGACTCTAAGCTCATCCACCTTTCTTACAATGCTCCTAGCATTAAAATATGCACATTTAAGAAAACCCCCGTCTCTTATTCTCTGTTTATTTCCTTTTTTTTCTTTCTCCTCTTGTGTCCGAGTGCTTCCCATTTCTGCTTCCTGCCTCCCATTCTGTCTACTACCTTTCGCTATTTGAGTCCCTCGCCCCAACCATTCTAGTTTAAAGTCTCCCCAGCTGCCTTTGCAAATTTCCCCGCTAGGATATTGGTTCCCCTCAGGTTCAAGTGCAACCCATCCTTTCTGTACAGGTCCCACCTTCCCCAAAAGAAGTCCCAATGATCCAGGAACTTGAATCCCTGCCCTCTGCACCAGTCTTTCAGCCACGCATTTATCCTCCACCTCGCTCCATTCCTACTCTCACTGTCGCGTGGCACAGGCAGTAATCCTGAGATTGTTACCTTTTTGGTCCTTTTTCTTAACTCTCCTCCCAACTCCCTAAATCCTCCCTTCAGGACCTCTTCCCTTTTTTTTACCTATGTCATTGGTACCTATATGTACCTCGACCTCAGGCTCCTCTCCCTCTGATTTAAGGATATCTTGGATGCGTTGAGACACGTCCGAGACCTTGGCACCAGGGAGGCAGACCACCATCCTGGTCTCCCGACTGCGTCCACAGAATCGCCTATCCGACCCCCTAACAATAGAGTCCCCAATTACTATTGCCCTCTTTTTTTCCCTAGCTTTTGGAGCAACAGGGCCGGTCTCTGAGCTGGAGGCCCGTCCGCTGTCACTACCCCCGGGTAGGCTGTCACCCCCATCCGTACTCAAACAGGAGTACTTATTTGCGAGGTGTACCGACATTGGAGTACTCACTCGTTCCTGCCTCTGCCCCTTGCCCTTCCTTAACGTGACCCACATGTCTCTCTCCCGTGGTTTTGGAGTGACCACCTCTCTATAACTCCCCTCTATGACCTCCTCACTCTCCCTGATCAGAGCGAGGTCATCGAGCTGCTGCTCCAGGATCCTAATACGGTCCCTTAGGAGCCCCATCTCACTGCACCTGGTGCAGATGTGGATGTCTGGAGGGCCATCCGACACCATGACCTCCCACATCTGACATCCAGAACAGCATACTGCTCTGACTGTCATTCTCCCGCCTTACCCTAGATCTGATACCAGTATAATACAATAGAAACTGCTGGGAAAAATCAGCAGGTATCCGACTCACAACAGCTGCTCCCTCTTGACCTTTAAACTGCACCTTTATTATATAAACAAAAAGCACTGTACCTTTAGCCCACTGTACCCTTGGCTCACTGTACCTTTACTAAAGCAAAGGTCTCTCTCTCCCCTCTTCTCTCTATGGAAGTTGAAAAAACTGGCACTGACAGCAAAGAGAGACACAAAATGCTGGAGTAACTCAGTGGGACAGGCAGCATCTCTGGAGTGAAGGAATGGGTGGCGTCTCAAGACCATTCTTCAGACCTGAAGACTGAGTCTGAAGAGTCTCGACCCGAGACATTACCCATTCCTTCTCTCCAGAGATGCTGCCTGTCCCACTGAGTCACTCCAGCATTTTGTATCTATCTTTGCTTCGACTTATTTGCTTCGGCTTCTCGTCCTTCGGCTCCAGGTCCGGGTAGCATTTTCAGCAGTTTGTGGTTTACAGATTTCCCATGCCTGCTCTTTCATATAGGTTCCCTGAACCTTGTGTGAAGCATTTGGATATTCTCTCCACGAAACTGCAGGGAATGGAGGAGATCTACTTCAGTTCGATATCCACTGGTTTTGCACAACTATCTGGTTTAATGCAAGTAGATGGGAAGATCCCTCAAGTAACCTATGGCTATTTTATTCTATTTCACAAGTGCCGTCCACACTTGTAATGTATAATAGAAATGTTACGATTACTTTTGTCAGTTATAAAAATAGTGCAAATTAAATATAGTGTCATTGAATGTAAGTGGATGGTGACCTTACTGATTGGATATTAAGACGGTACTATTGCTCTTTAAAGAGGGTCTTAACATTAAAGAGGAAGATATGATATGGGAGATGTGCAGGGAGGAAAGGCAGTCAGGTGAAGGCATTGGAGGGGTGAGGGAATTTGGGGTGCATCAGCGAAAAATTTGTGTTTTCAAACCATTTTTCCCACTATATTCTGATATTCTGCAGGCAAAATGTGTAGAAAGGAACTGCAGGTGTTAGTTTACACCAACGATAGATACAACGTGATGGAATAACTAAAAAATAGACACAAAATGCTCGAGTAACTCAGCAGGCCAGGCAGCTTCTCTGGAGAGAAGGAATGGGTGACATTTCGGGTCGAGACCCTTCTTCAGACTGATATCAGGGGAGTGGGCGGGACAGAGATATAATGTAGTTGGAGACAGTAAGACTGGTGGGAGAACTGGGAAGGGGCAGGGAATGGAGAGAGAGGAAAAGCGCGGGTTACTTGAAGTTAGAGCAGTCAATGTTCATACCGCTGGGGTGTAAGCTACCCAAGAGAAATATGAGGTGCTCTTCCTCCAATTTGCGCTGAGCCTCACTCTGACAATGGAGGAGGCCCGGGACGGAAAGGTCAGTGTTGGAATGGGTGGGGAAGTTAAAGTGTTTAGCAAACGGGAGATCAGGTAGGTTTATGCAGATTGAGTGTCTCTGTACTGGATTAACACAGCTGGTCAGGGAGCATCTATGGAGAGAAGGAATGGGTTAAGTTTCACGTCAAGACCCTGCTTCAGACTGAAGGTTCAGCCTGTGCTCATACTGAACGTTATGACCTGAAATGTCACCCATTCCTTGCCTCCAGAGATGCTGCATGTCCCACTGAGTTGCAGAAGTATTTTGTGTGCATTATGCAGGGCTAGCATTTTTCATTTTTTTACATAGCGATATTGGAAAATGTGTAATAATACACCTGTAAGTTACAAACAATTCAAAGCATCCACTAATTGCGGAAGCATTCATCTGAGATCAAGTTATCATGCTGCTTGCAATTATTACCCTTACGCTTGCCTCTCTTGCCTCAGCCTTTCATCTTTGTTTGCCTTCTGCAGCCTTTCCTTTTCTCTCCACATTTATATTTTCTCTTCACATTTTTGTATCCGTGCATTGATGTATAGCCTGGGGCACAGGCACCCAGAGAGAACAGGAAAACTCCCTTGGAATTCAGGTTCAAGTGCAGGAATGATTGGGATGGGAGCTGGGGACTTTAGAATCAGTAGCCATGAGCAATGTAATGTTAAATTGCAAGTGCTTGGTTCGTATTAAACAGATCTGCAAGGTACAGTAGACCATGTCCTTTGATTTATAGGGATACTGTAGAATGTGACTCGGGGCAGGTTAGGTACACAAGACTGCTTTACACCTGGAATGAACAAATGGAGACTTTAAGTGCCAAGACCTAGGTAATTGTTTAATGTAGTCTCCCAAGCAAAGAGCATGCAAAATAATATCCAGGTGTGTTGATGCAGGGCGAAGACAAAAACAGGCAGTGGAAAAGTTTCACCATGTGGGTGCTCAGAAATCCCTCTCATTCTGAATCCAAGGATTCCTCCTGAAGGTTGCCAATCGAAGCATGGTACCCAGTGGGTTATGTAGACTGATTTAAAGTCCAGAGAACTGTCAGATTTAAAATAGCTACTTCCACACCCTCTGTGTAAAAAGTTACTCCTCAGCTGCCTATTAAGTCTATGCTACCCACACCTTAAACTTAAGTTCTCGATTCCCGTACTCTGGGCAAGACTCAACATTTACGCGATCCATCTCTTTCATGATTTTGTACACCTCTATAAGAATGCTCCTCATCCTCCTGCGCTCCAAGGAATAAAGTCCTACACTGAGCAACCTCGCCCTATAGCTTAGGCCCTTGAGTCCTAAGCTATAGGGCGAGGGGCCAAGGGGATCAGAGGGTATGGAGAGAAGGCAGGTACGGGATACTGAGTTGGATGATCAGCCATGATCATATTGAATGGCAGTGCAGGCTCAAAGGGCCGAATGGCCTACTCCTGCACCTAATTTCTATGTTTCTATGTTTCTATGTCCTCGCAGCATCCTCCTAAATCTTCTCCTCATCCTTTCCAGCTTGACAACTTCTTTCCTATAACATGGTGACCAAAACTGAACAAAATGAACTAAATGTTGCTTCACCACTGTCTTATATACCTACAACATGACCTCCAAACTTCTATACTCAATTTGTTATTTTTGATTCAGAGTTATCTCCTGTCCCCTGTTCACCCCCCTGATGCCCTTTCCTGCTTGCTACTCAGGCCCTGAAATCCTCCAGAGATACATTTCACCCCAGCTGCCTGTACTGCCCTATACTACCTTCTAATCCTTGTTCAAAGCCTCAATTTCACTTGTCATCCAAGCTTCCTTACGCCCACTTGCTTCGTCCTTCATTCTAACTCAGATGGTGGATAAACTTGGATTGTTTTCTCAGAAAAGTAAAAAAATGAGAAGTAACCAGTTCAACGTGTGTGAAGTTATGAGAGGCATATTCAGAGGTGGACATTCAAAGCCTTTTTCCTCAGGGTGGAAACGTCCAACAGTAAAGGGCACCGCTATATTTGGGTGGGGGAAGGTTTAATGGAGATGGTGGGGGCCTGAAATACATTGCCAGGGGTGGTGGTGGAGGCAGAAATGATACTGGCCTTTAAGATGCTTGTAGATAGGCACATGAAAGTGCTGGGACTAGAGAGATATGGATCATGTACAGGCAGATGAGATCAGTGTGACTTGGCACCATGTTCGGTGAGAGAATTGTGGGCTGAAGGTCTCGTTCCTGTGCTGCACTGTTCATCTGCTGCACATCTTCTATGTGTTCCAAAGGACGGAGCCGCGGCTCGAGAGACTAACAGAGACTAACAGAGGCAAAGAGGTTTGCCACGCACTGCAAGGGAGCAGTGGACCAGACAGGAAGAGCGGACGGAATTACCACTAGACAGCCAAACCAGTAGGTAATTTACGGCTGGGGTGAGTACTTTCCCATTTATAGGAGGTAGGATTATATAAATAAGGGGTGTATCAATACAGTAGGGGATTCTTAAATCAGACCAGTTAATTACTTATATAAGATGGGTGGTCAGGAGATGTGCCAATACTGCGAGATGTGGGAATTTGTCGACACCATTGATGTAGAAGATCCCTACAGCTGCAGTAAGTGTTTGAGGCTAGAGGAACTCCAGCTCCGCATTGATGAGCTGGAGACCCAACTTCATACGCTGCGGTACATCAGGGAGGGGGAGAATTACCTGGATGTTTTGTGCCAGGGGATGGTCACACCGACCAGTTTAACTAATTCAGTAGGCAGTGAGCAAGGAAAGGAAGGTGTGGCCATAAGCGAGGCAGGTAGGGGGAACCAGGAGGAGATGCGGCAGGAGCCACAGCCCTTGTCCCTGACGAGCATGACCGAGGCTCTTACTCAATGTAAGGACGGGATCAGGGGCTGTGGGAGGGATGAGCAACCTGGCTGCAGCACCGTGGATCAGGAGGCCATTCAAGAGGGGGGAGTTAGAAGAAATGCCGTAGTGATAGGGGATAGTATTATTCGGGGGGTAGATAAGGTTCTCTGCGGCCAGCAGAACATGTCCCGAAGGCTGTGTTGCCTACCCGGTGCTAGGGTTAAGGATATCTCTGCGATGCTGGAGAGAAATTTGCAGAGGGAGGGGGAGGATCCAGTGGTCGTGGTCCATGTGGGGACCAATGACATAGGAAGGACGAGGAAGGAGGATCTGCTGAAGGAGTTTGAGCAGTTAGGGAATAAATTAAAAAGCAGAACCTCGAGGGTACTGATCTCCGGATTGCTACCTGAGCCACGGGCCAAATCGGCGAGGGTACGTAAAATTAAAAAGCTAAATGCGTGGCTCAAAGACTGGTGTGGGAATAATGGGTTTGGTTTCTTGGGCCACTGGCACCAGTACTGGGACAGGGGGGATCTGTTCTGTAAGGACGGACTTCACCTGAACGGTGCTGGGACTGGGGTCCTGGCAAATCATATAACTAGGGCAGTAGAGAGGTCTTTAAACTAAGTAGCGAGGGGGAGGTATCAAGGGGGGTAATAACGGCAGGGGTAGAGGAAATAGAGCAGGGTATCAGTGGGGAAGCGGAAAGTCAAAATGTGACAGGAGACAGAATGTGTGAAGATAAAGCTTTAGATGTAAAAGGGGCAAAACCGGAAAGGAAGGGTAGTAAAAATCATCTGAAAGTGCTTTATCTCAATGCACGGAGTATTCGTAATAAGATAAATGAATTAACGGTGCAATTAAGTATATATAGTTATGATATCGTGGCCATTACGGAGACATGGCTGCAAGGGGATCAGGACTGGGAGTTAAATATAGAGGGGTACTCGACAATTAGGAAAGATAGACAGGAAAGAAAGGGAGGAGGGGTGGCCCTTTTAATAAGGGAGGGAATAACGGCAATAGAGAGGAAGGATATTGCGTTGAAGGATCAGGATAGTGAAACAGCTTGGGTACAGATAGAGAATAATAAGGGGAAAAAAACACTAGTGGGTGTAATTTATAGACCTCCAAATGGCTGTGACGCTGTTAGTCAGAACATAAATATGCAAATAGTTGACGCATGTAAAAAGGGAACTGCTGTAATCATGGGGGACTTCAATTTTCATATTAATTGGGCAAACCAAACTGGGCAGGGTAGACTAGAGGAAGAGTTTATAGAATGTATTAGAGACGGGTTCCTAGAACAGTATGTCACAGAACCGACAAGGGGGGAGGCAATCTTGGATCTGGTCCTGTGAAATGAAGCAGGATTAATTAAAAATGTCATAGTTAGGGACTCGTTGGGAACAAGTGACCACAATATGGTCGAATTCCATATTCAAATAGAAGGGGAGCAGGTTGAAACTCAGGCTAGGGTGCTTAGTCTAAATAAGGGGGATTATGAAGGTATGAGGACTGAGCTGAACAAAGTTGACTGGGATAGCAGACTCAAGAATAAGACGGTACATGAGCAGTGGTGTACGTTTAAGGGTATACTGTATAACCTTCAAGAAAAATTTATTCCTATGAAGAAAAAAAGGGGTAAGGGTAAGAACAGTCAGCCATGGCTCAGTAAAACTATAAAGGATAGTATTCAGCTGAAGGCAAGGGCATATAAGGTAGCCAGAGATAGTGGGAGGGTAGAGGATTGGGAAGCATTTAAAGGTCAGCAAAAAATAACTAAGAGATTAATTAAGACGGGGAAAATAGACTATGAAAGGAATTTAGCGAACAACATAAAAACTAATAGTAAGAGTTTTTACAGCTATATAAAAAGAAAAAGGGTGGCTAAGGTGAACGTTGGTCCATTGGAGGGTGAGACTGGAGAGTTGTTGGTGGGGAACATGGAAATGGCAAAGGCATTAAACGAGTATTTTGTATCAGTCTTCACCATAGAAGACACAAAAAATATTCCAACGCTGGATAAACAGGGGGCGGTAGGAATGGAGGAGCTAAATACTATTAAGATCACCAAGGAGGTGGTATTAGGGAAATTAATGAGACTGAAGGAGGATAAATCCCCTGGGCCTGATGGATTACATCCAAGGGTCTTGAGGGAGATAGCGGTGGGGATTGTGGATGCATTGGTGATAATTTTCCAAAACTCCCTGGAGGCAGGAACGGTCCCAGTGGATTGGAAAATGGCCAATGTAACACCTATATTTAAAAAAGGAAGTAAACAGAAGGCGGGTAACTATAGACCGGCTAGTCTAACATCGGTGGTGGGTAAAATGTTAGAGACAATTATTAAAGAAACACTAACGGGGCACTTGGATAGACATGACTTCATCGGACAGAACCAGCATGGTTTTGTGAAGGGGAAGTCCTGTTTAACGAATCTGCTCGAATTCTTTGAGGAAGTAACAACCCGGGCGGATAAAGGGGAACCGGTGGATGTGGTATACTTGGACTTCCAAAAGGCTTTTGACAAGGTGCCACATAAGAGACTATTGCTAAAAATAAAAAATTATGGGATTGGGGGTAATATATTAGCATGGGTAGAGGATTGGCTAACAAATAGGAAGCAGAGAGTGGGGATAAATGGTTCATACTCGGGATGGCAACCAGTAACTAGCGGGGTTCCGCAAGGGTCGGTGCTGGGACCCCAGTTGTTCACAATTTATATAAATGATTTGGAGGAGGGAACCAAGTGTAATATATCAAAATTTGCGGACGATACAAAAATGGGAGGAAAAGTAGGGGATGAGGAGGATAGGAAGAGTCTGCAAAAGGATATAGATAAGCTAGGTGAGTGGGCAACAACTTGGCAGATGAAATTCAATACTAATAAATGTGAAGTCATTCACTTTTTTTTTTTTTTTTTGTTTTTTTTAATTTTTTTATTATTGGAGATAGGTACATAATCTATTACATCATTACTGTTACATCATTTTTAAATTGATAATATTGTCAGTTATTATTACATTGTCTCCAATACTTTTTGCATTTTTTAATTTTTTTTTTTTTTTTTTATTTTTTTTTTATTTTTTATAACTAGATAGAGCTAAAGGGATAGATGAAATAGAGAGAGGGAAGAAGGAAAAAGAAAACTAAAATAAAAAAAAAGGAAGAGGAGTGAAAGAGGTAATTGAAGAAGAATGGAAAAATTTGTTAGAGTTTAAAAACATCATTCGAGATATGTTCGTACATTTCGAAGTATAGCATTTCATCCAATCTTTAGTCCGGGTGCTAGTCAGGTTCCTGTGCTGAACTATTCTGACCCTTTAAGTAATCAATAAAAGGAGACCATGTTCCAACGAATAATTCCTGTTTATCCAACAGGGAAAATCTGATTCTTTCCACGTTTAAGGTCTCCGTCATTTCTATAATCCACATTTTGATTGTGGGGGCCGTAGGGCCTTTCCAAAATTTTAGGATTAATTTTTTTCCTGTTATTAAACTATAATCGATAAAGTTTCTTTGTGTTATTCTAAGTGTTTGATTTAATTCTAATATTCCGAGTATTATTAATTTTGAGTTTGGTTCCAGTTGTGTGTTGGTTACTTTGGATATTATACTAAAAATATTTACCCAAAATTTTTTAATTTTTGTACAGTTTGTAAACATGTGCGATAACGTAGCTTCTAAATGTTGACATTTATCACATATAGGTGAGATATGTTGAAAAATTTTATGTAATTTTGTTTTGGCGTAATGTAACCTATGTATTACTTTAAATTGTATTAGAGAATGTCTCGCGTTTAGTGAACACTGATGTATGTGTTGTAAACTTTCTTCCCAAGTGTCTTTCGTTATTACCTGATTTAATTCTTTTTCCCATGCTTGTCTGTGTAAGTCCGTCAAAGGAATGTCACTGTCTAATAAGATATTATATATATAAGATATTAATTTTTCTGTATTAGGATGCTTATTCCAACATTCATCAAGAATCTCTGGGTTTCTATTTCGAAAATTTTTAGAATTCGATTTAACATAATCTCTAAGTTGAAGATATCTGAAATAATCATTTCCTCGAAGTCCATAAATCTGTTGCAACTCCTGAAATGTCAAAAAAGAGCCTTCCTTGTAAAGGTGTCCCATATTTTTAATTCCATAATTCTTCCATTGTGTAAAACCCCCGTCTAAACATGAAGGCTTAAACAATGAATTATTCACAATTGGAAGAAAAAGAGATAAGTTATCTAATTTTAATGTCTTTTTTAATTGTTTCCAAATTTTTATAGCACTAAATATTATAGGGTTTTCCCTGTAAATTTTCTTGTTTAATTTAGACGTAGCAAATAATATCGAACCAATATCATAAGGCATACAATCTTCCTTTTCCATTTTTAACCAGTCTGGTTGCTGGTCTATTTCTCCCAACCAGAAGTTCATATTTTTAATATTAACTGCCCAGAAATAAAACAAAAAGTTAGGTGAAACCAAGCCTCCATTATTTTTTGATTTACACAGGTGTCTTTTCCTTATCCTATGATTCTTATAATCCCAGATAAAATCATTAACAATAGAGTCCAATTTTTTAAAGAAGTTTTTTGCCAGGTATATCGGAATCGTCTGAAAAAGGTATAATATTTGCGGTAAAAAAATCATTTTTATGGCATTAATTTTGCCAACCATTGAAATAGGTAATGTTTTCCAGTATTGGATATTCTTATGTAATTTATTCAATAATGGGGGGAAATTTGCTTTAAATAATGATGTATATATCTTAGTTACATAGATACCTAGATATTTAAATTTTTCATTTACAACTTTAAATGGGAATTGTTGTATTATCTGTTTGTTATGTTCCCTTATTGGCATAATTTCACTTTTATTCCAATTTATTCTGTATCCTGAAAGTGCACCGAATTGGTTTATTAGTTTTAATAGGTTTGGGATACTAATTTCTGGTTTTGTGATGTAAATTAATACGTCATCTGCGTATAGAGAAATTTTATTCACTGTGTCTTTAGTGTTATACCCATATATTTCCGGATGCCCCCTAATTCTTTCTGCAAGTGGCTCAATTGCAAGTGCAAATAGTAATGGAGATAACGGGCATCCTTGTCTACAACCTCTAGATAGACTGAATTTAGATGACAGTCTTTGGTTGGTAAGTATTCTAGCCGTAGGATTTTGTGTATAGCAGTTTTATCCATGTGCAAAATTTCTCCCCTAGCTGCATCTTTTCCATCACCGAAAATAAATAAGGCCATTCGACCTGATCAAATGCTTTTTCAGCGTCAAGTGAGATTATTGCTAAATCTTCATTAATAATTCTCTTGGTATATATAATATTAAATAATCTTCTTAGATTATAATATGAATACCGTTTCTGAATAAAGCCTGTTTGGTCAGGGTGTATTAATTTATTCATCACTGTACTTAATCTACGTGCTAGTATTTTAGTTAGTATTTTCTGGTCTGTATTCAGAAGTGCAATTGCTCTGTATGATCCCGGATCTTCCGGATCTTTATCAGCTTTAGGAATAAGCGTTATTATAGATTCATTTAAGGTGTCTGGGAGTTTCTGTTGGGTGTAGATATAATCATATAGTCTTTGCAAGCGTGGGCACAGCAAATCATGAACTTTTTTGTAAAATTCTGAACCTAGACCATCTGGCCCTACTGCCTTACCATTTTTTAGAGAGCCAATAGACTCCTCAATATCCTTTATCGTAATTTCCCTTTCTAATAATTCTCTATCCTTTGAATCTAAACCTTTTAAATTACATTTTATTAAAAAATCTGCTATTCCTTCTGATTGTGCTACAGTTTTAGTTGAATAAAGGTTATGATAGTATTGTAGAAATCTATCATTTATATCCTTGGGCATTTTTAATAATTCTCCTGTCTCTGTTCTAATTTTATGAATTATTTTTTCCCCTTCCATTTTTCGCAGCTGGCGTGCTAATAGTTTTTGTGGTTTGTCTCCAAATTCAAACTGTAATTGTTTGGTCATTCACTTTGGGAGAAAAAATGATAGGGCAAGTTATTTTCTAAATGAGGAGGAGCTGCATTGTAATGCAACGCAAAGGGATCTAGGGGTATTAGTACATGAATCACTGAAAGTTAGTATGCAGGTGCAGCAAGCAATCAGGAAGGCCAATGGAGTTTTGGCCTTTATTGCTAGGGGGATTGAGTATAAAAACACGGAGGTCTTGCTGCAGCTGTACACAGTATTAGTGAGACCACATCACCATACTTAAGAAAGGATGTACTAGCCCTGGAGGCAGTGCAGCGAAGGTTTACAAGATTAATTCCTGCAATGAGGGGATTGACATATGAGGAAAGGTTAAGTAGGCTGGAACTCTACTCTTTGGAGTTTAGAAGAATGAGAGGCGATCTCATTGAAACATATAAGATCGTGAGGGGCCTTGATCGGGTGGATGCACCGAGGATGTTCCCAATGATCGGGGAAACTAGAACTAGGGGACATAGTTACAGAATAAGGGGGGGCTCTTTTAAAACTGAGATGAGGAAGAACTTCTTCACCCAGAGGGTGGTTAATTTATGGAATTCACTGCCCCAGGGAGCAGTGGAAGCAGAAACTTTAAATATATTTAAGACTAAAATAGATGTTTTTTTAGCTGCCAAGGGGATAAGGGGCTACGGGGAGAGGGCAGGGATATGGACCTAGGTATGGTTAGTATAGTAAGACCTGAGTGATCTCCTGGACAAGTGTCGATCGCCTGGATTGGGGTCGGAGAGGAATTTCCCGGATTTTTTTTCCCGAATTGGACCTGGGTTTTTATCCGGTTTTTTGCCTCCCCCAGGAGATCACGAGGTTCTTGGGGTGGAGAGGGGTGATAGCGGTATAAAGGGGAGGGTAGTGTCTTGTGTTCTGTGTCTTGTGTCTACTGTTTGTGGGTAAGTGTGTCTGTTTAGTGTTCAGCCATGAGCGAATGGCGGTGCGGGCTCGACGGACCTGGTGGTCTACTCTCGCACCTACTTTCTATGTTTCTATGTTTCTATGATTCACCACATTATAGTGAAGAAATTACCTCTGCCCTGAAATAATTGTCTCTTATTTGAGACTGTGATCCCAGGATCAACCCTGCCAACCCCACCAATGGCAAAGGGAGACCCAACATGGGGAGGTTGTGCCGAGAACAAAGGGGGAAACAAAGAAGGAATTAGTACATATTGGAAGTTTGTGGAGACTCTGCTGTGTACTGTGTACACAAAAACAAAGTATTTCACTGCACTAGGTACAAGTGACAATAGAGTATAATCATCATCAATAATATACATCATAACATGACCATCTAATTCTTCCAAGCATGTGCATATCAGCCCAGTCTGCTCAATCACTCCTCATTCAACAAAGCTATCATTCTACATAAGTCTGAAGGAGGGTTTCAGCCCGAAACGTTGCCCACTTCCTTCGCTCCATAGATGCGGCCACACCCGCTGAGTTTCTCCAGCACTTTTGTCTACATTCTACATATTAATATGTTGAACCTTTGCTGAACTTGCAAGTATATCTTTTCTTATAGAAAACGAAAGTTACTGAAACCTAGGTTCACGAGATTGATCCCTGGGATGGTGGGACTGTCATATGAGGAAAGATTGAAAAGACTAGGCTTGTATTCACTGGAGTTTAGAAGGATGAGGGGGTATCTTATTGAAACATTTTTAAAAGGACTGGCAAGCTAGATACAGGAAAAATGTTCCCAATGTTGGGCGAGTCCAGAACCAGGGGTCACAGTCTTAGAATAAAGGGGAGGCCAGTTAACACTGAGGTGAGAAAATATTTTTTCACCCAGAGAGTTGTGAACTTGTGGAATTCCCTGCCACAAAGGGCAGTGGTGGCCAAATCACTGGATGGATTTAAGAGAGAGTTGGACAGAGCTCTAGGGGCTAGTGGAATCAAGGGATATGGGGAGAAAGCAGGCATGGGTTATTGATTGGGGAAGATCAGCCATGATCACAATGAATTGCGATGCTGGCTTGAAGGGCCAAATGGCCTCCTCCTGCACATATTTTCTATGTTTCTAAGAAACACTCGGAACGTCAAGAGCATGTGTGGAAAGAGAAACAGAGCTAACGTTTTAGAGTGAAGACCATTTGCTTGTTCAGATCTAAAACACGATATTCTGAAGAAGGGTCTCGACCCGAAACATCACCCATTCCTTCTCTCCAGATTTGCTGCCGGACCCGCTGAGTTACTCCAGCTTTTTGTGTCAGACACAATAGTCCAGATGTGCTTTCACGAGCGTTCAGTATAATAGTAAGGTTAAACGAGAACTTACCAGTTTGAAGTTTGATCTGTATTTTATGAGGAGTTACGATTAGGGATTACGTGAAGAACCCGTCCAGCACGCATGCGCGACATACTTCAAAGCAGTGGTGTGGAATCACAGACAGACATAGTAATTGAAATAAATATGGTAAAGAAAAGGAGAGCTTTGTTACCAGTTTGATCTCTATTATTGAGAGTGGGAGCTGAGGGCACGTAATCCCTCATCGTAACTCCTCATAAAATACAGATCAAACTTCAAACTGGTAAGTTCTCGTTCAATCTTACTATTTTACTTTGGAGTCACGTGAGTGACTATGTGAAGATTTTAAAGCTCTCTGATTTCAAACCGTTTAACAGTTCATACTTCTATCGCTGCCAAAGTCATTCGAGGGAGGAAGTATGTTATCGTAATCAACCATGAATCTGTTTGTAAAATAAGAATGGTGTTATCAAAATAACAAGACAAAAATGCTCCCCCGGGCTTAAATTATATATTTGCAGATTCTAATGTTATTTCTGCAACCGATACAGGTTCTGCCAGCGGCTTGACACAAAGTTTGGAACGTGCACTCCCTAGACCACCCCGCTGTAGCCAGGATGTGGTCCATTGGCACGTCCATCCTCTTAGTCACTGACGTGGAAGCTGCCCTGGTGGAATAAGATTTAAACATGTTAGTATTTACTCCAACAACTCCCAGTACCTGCTTTTTTCTTTTTTTTTTGTTTATTTTATTAGAAGTTAATACAGTACAAAACAATACAGTGGAACCTAATTTTAGGTGCCAACTATGTCATACCGTAATCCATTCTATGTACAACCTCTAGTTTTATGTTTTGTGAAGGAAGTAAGCAAGACAAGAAAAAGAAAACAATAGAAAGTGGAAAAAGAGGAAAAATAGATGGTAGAGAATAGAAAAAGTGAAGTGTGTAAATAAAAAAAAGAAAAAGTGGAAAGTGGAAATAGGAGAGAAGGCCCCTTAAAAGAGAAATTTTCAAATCTTTATTCGGAGATGTAGATCTATCCACGGCATGAAAATGATTGAAATGAAATGATTCAATTTATTGTCATTGTCAGTGTACAGTACAGAGACAACGAAATGCATTTTTAGCATCTCCCTTGAAAGGGAGACACAGGGCGTCGCGGTGTGCCCGCGCCTGCCGCTGTAACATTCCATTACAGGCAAAGGTGGGTGAAGTGTCTTGCCCAAGGACACAACGACAGTATGCACTCCAAGCGGGATTTGAACCGGCTACCTTCCGGTCGCCAGCCGAACTCTTAGCCCATTGTGCTATCTGTCGTCCTCCACGGCATGAACTGAAATCAGCAATCTTTACGGTACTGCTGCATCACATGATTCCAAAAAGTCGATGAAAGGAGACCAACTCCTTAAGAATTGGTCATATTTATCTATTAGTCGGAGTCTCATTTCTTCAAGGCGTGCTATGTCCATCATATTCCTAATCTACATTTTAACAGTTGGTATGGTTGTATTTTTCCAAAATTTAAGTATCAATTTCTTTCCAATTATTAACCCATAATTTAAAAAAAATGTTTTAGCCTTAATTTAAATTGATATCTTCTACTATTATTCCAAATATAATCCAATCCGTTTTAGGTTCTATTGTGGACTTGAAAAGCTTTGTAAATATATCAAATATATCGCTCCAAAATGTATTCAACTTTGTACATCCTACAAATGAATGTGTTATATTAGCGTTTTGAAACAAACATTTATCGCATCCCTGAGAGAGACGTTTGGATAAAATCTATTCAACCTCGTTTTTGAATAATATAGTCTATGTAATAATTTGAATTGAATTAAATTATGTCTTGCATTAATAGAACAATTATGTGTGTTCATCAGATATTTTCCCATCTATCCTTCGAGATATTTATCATTAGCTCATGTTCCCAATCTTCTCTTAGTGCTTTTGTTGAGGGTAATTCTCTATTTAATATATTATTATAAAAGTATGATATTAGTTTTTGTGAATCAGCCTTAATATTCATTGCTTCTTCTAAAGGGTCTAAAAATATAGTTTGAAATCTATGTATATATTTCTTCATCAAGTCACATATCTGTATATATTTAAAATATTGATTATCCTTCAGTTTAAATTTTAATTTTAAATGTTGAAATGATAACAGTTTGCCCAATTCATACATATCCCCTACTTTCCTAATCCCCAGTCTATCCCATTGTTGATATGTGTTGTCAATGAGAGATGGTTTGAATGCGGGGTTGTTCAATAGTGGGGTTAGTACTGATAGATTATTTAATTTCAAGGATACTTTTATTTGTTTCCAAATTCTTATTGTATTGTGAATAATTAATAATAATAATAATAATAATAATAATAATAATAATAATAATAATAATAATAATAATAATAATAATAATAATAATTTTATTTATAGAGCACTTTAAAAACAAACATAGCTGCAACAAAGTGCTGTACATCACTAATCATTGACAAAAAAGTTAATACACACCAAAAATAACAATCAAAAGAAATAGTAGGAAAAGACATGTAAAATAAAGAAACATCAAAAACACCAAAAACAGAAGCAAAGCCTCAGGTATGGTCAAAAGACAGGGAGTACAAATGTGTTTTAACACTGGATTTGAAGATGGACAGTGAGGGGGCCTGTCTGATGTGCAACGGCAGGGTGTTCCAGAGTGCCGGAGCAGCAACAGAGAAGGCTCTATCCCCTCTGAGCCTCCGACTAGACCTCGGTACCTCCAGGAGCAGCTGACCAGCTGACCTTGAGGGACCGGGCAGGAGCGTATGGGTGGAGCAGCTCAGAGAGGTAAGGCGGGGCGAGCCCATTCAGAGATTTAAAAACAAATAACAGTACCTTAAAATGAACTCGAAAGTGCACCGGGAGCCAGTGTAGGGAAGCCAGAATTGGCGATATGTGCTCCCTCTTTCGAGTCCCTGTTAAAAGCCGAGCAGCAGCATTCTGAACCAACTGGAGACGAGCCAGTGAAGAACGAGCAACACCAAAATAGAGCGCATTACAGTAATCCAGCCTAGATGTAATAAAGGCATGGATTAGTCTCAAAATGCTGCCACTCGAGAATGGGCTTCACCTTCGCCAGCTTCCTTAAGTGAAAGAAGCTGGACTTAACCACCGCGCATATTTGGCGATCTAATTTAAAGTCGCTGTCCATCCTAAAACCCAGGTTCACAACCGTTGGCTTCACATACCGTGACAATGGACCTAAATCAACAAATGGAGGTTCACGGCAGCCATTGGGATCAAATAAAATCACCTCTGTCTTCTTTTCATTAAATCCAAGAAAGTTTAGGGCCAACCAGGACTTAATGTCATCAAGACAAGACAGAAGCGATTTTACAGAAAAGGCGTCTTCCCCCCTCAGCGGCAAATAAAGCTGGGTATCATCTGCATAACAGTGGAAAGAGATGCCATGCTTTCTAAGGATGGAACCCAGAGGAAGTATGTACAGCGAGAAAAGCAGGGGCCCCATAATCGAACCCTGTGGCACCCCATATGACAGGGGAGCGGAAGAAGATTCAAACCCAGCAAGGCTAACACACATGGTTCTGCCCGCAAGATAGGACCTGAACCATCCCAGGGCACTGCCGCAGATGCCCACTAACTGCTGTAGCCGAGATAATAAGATATTATGGTGCACCGTATCAAAGGCGGCAGACAAGTCCAGCAGGACAAGAACCACACAATTGCCAGAATCATTAGCCAGGAGGATGTCGTTAAAAACCCTTAGCAATGCTGACTCAGTGCTGTGCATGGTTTTAAATCCAGACTGGAAGATCTCCCGAATATTATGCTCCTCCAGGAATAGTTTTAGCTGAGCATAAACAACTCTCTCCAGTAATTTAGAAATAAAAGGCAATTTCGAGATGGGTCTAAAATTGGCCAGAACAGATTGATCCAGGCCAGGTTTCTTAAGTAGTGGTTGCACTAATGCATGTTTAAAACTCATGGGGACAACCCCAGAACACAAGCTGCTGTTAATAATGGTAAGAACCGACTGCCCTATACTAGGGAAAACCTCCTTAAAAAGATGTGGAGGGACCGCATCACAAGGAGAACCCGATGGCTTAATATGGGAAATCACATCCTTTAAATACGATATAGTCACAGGCTCAAACTTGTCGAATACCACCAGGCAAGGGACCGAAACAGAAGGGTCAGAGGCAGGTGCTGAAATGTTAGCCCTTAAGGAAACAACCTTAATTGGCTTCTTCTTATATATTATACTATTCAAATTTATCGGTGAGAGCAAGATCGTTCCTATATCGTGCGGAGAGCACTCCTCTTTCTCCATTCTTATCCACTCCAACTGCTGAGTGGAACTATCCAACCAGTACATTATGTTCTTAATATGCACTGCCCAGTAGTAATACATAAAGTTAGGTAATGATAAACCCCCAACTTCTTTAGGTTTACACAAATGCTTCCGTTGAATTCTGTGTGTTCTGTAGTCCCATATAAAATTAGTGATAGTAGAAGTTTTGTGAAAAAGTTTTTTGAAAAAGTATCGTTTTTTGGTCCACAATAAATATATATTGGGATCGCTTGCCACAAACAAACCTATTCCGTTTAGTCTTGGGGTAAGAAAGTCAATTTTTTATAGCGTTAATTCCAGCCCCCCCTATCAATGAGAGTCTTCTGGGGAGCGTTTTCCTGTCCCAAAATTTAATCATATCGCTCCGCTGCTCAGCCGATTTCCCATCTTTTTTGTGTAACCATTTTGAATTCAGTTTATTTAATAGTGGTATAAAATTGGCACTAAATAATGATTTGTGTCTTCTCGTAATTTGAATACCCAGATACTTGAATGTTTCTGTTGCAATTTTGAAGTGGAATTTTGAAGGGGAAGTACCTGCTTGCGCCACTAGAGATAGTTTAGCTCATCACCCGACGATGAGGTTTCTTGTGGGTGACCCCTAAGGCTTTTTCCTCTCCCTCGGGTATTTCTTATTGTGTCAATGTAGTTCATTAAGTGGGTCATGACACATAACCGTGGTTCAGGTGTGTATGCCTGGAATCCATGACTGGACCTGATGTTCCTGGTCTGCTCTGTTTGGCCAGCCCCTGAATGGAAAATGTGACACTATCTGGTGTTATCACCATGTTGTCCAATCGCAGTAGATGGAAGAACTGGGTCTGTGTGCTGAGGTAAGGCTGTCAGCATATCCATCTTCAGGGTAGGCTGTTCCATGGTGAGGGACCTGGCTGGTGATCATCCCCTAAGGTACGTCAGGACCTCACCGACTTCCCAATTTGGGTGCACCTAGTTCTGGGGAATGGGAATTGAATATACCTCTCCTGAATTTGATCACCAGTGGGTGGTACCCTTGCCCTGTTGTTGTGGTGCCTGAGTTCAGTAGGCTAACAGAGTACTTCTGGCTATATTGATGGTGCAGTAGCTGAGTCCTTCATTTTGGTGAAGGCCTGCCAGGAACTCCAGTACAGGTTTTGTTGTAGTTGAATGCGTAGTTCCTGAGTTTGAGCAGTTTCTTCCCAGGTATGTTCCCTAGTGGATATGCGACGGAATGCTGTCATCATGTTGATAGTGCTGTCTGATCCAGGCCCAGCAGTGGTCTTCCCAATTCTGTAATCCAGGCCCTTTCTTCCTGCAGCCTAGTAGTTTATTGTGGCATGGATGGTTTATGCCTGAACTGGGTGAGTTGAAAAGCCTAGGCTATTGGGAATCATAGGGTTTTGATGACCATGTCAAGGACCATTGGGAAGCATGACAGTGGGTTTAGTCCACTGTATTTTGCATAGTACCCAACTAATGCGACCGTAGTACCTATTGATGAGGTAAAAAGAAGGGGAGAACATAGAGATGTATCCATGCCGCTGCCTTGAGTTGGTTTCATGCGACATACATTGGTACGTGGCGATTCAATTGGAATATAAGGTAATCGATATCTGGTGTCCATATTGCTTTGTAATCTCAGCAAATACTTTTGGTATAAATGTTCGTTTACAGTATTTAGCTCACCTGATAGGTAAGTTGCTGATGGTCAAACATGTTTGACGACATACGGTTACCAATTGTTAAATAAATTGTCACAAAATATCGATTTTATTCCGCCCAAGTGGTTTGGTATATGCCACCACTGTGATGTTGTTAATTTATAAACGAACATGCAAAATGTTGCACTACTGAGAAATATGCTTGCCCAATAGTAAGTAAGTTTTATTTATATAGCATGTTTTAAGTCAACTCGCATTGACACCAAAGTGCTTTACAAAAATAAATAAAACGTTTGCATACCATAGAAAAAGGTTAAAAAATAAAGAAAAATGGACTCAACACAGATAGTTAGGTAATGATAAACCCCCATATAGGGTGCCGCAGGAGGAGGCTTAGGCTCATTGACAGCCAGCAAGTGCTGGCGACTACGGCGGTAGATAGTTCCTTCAAAGTACACCAAGTAGGATCTTGGTGAATTGTCCACCCCAACCACGGTTGCGAGTCGGGAGAATCCGGTGGCTGTCTGCATGCGGACGACCTGGCCAGGCAGTAGTGGTGATAGCGGGCGGCAGGACTTGTCGTGAGAGCGGAGCTGTACTTCGTGCCTTTGAGCCTTTGAGCAATCCGTTGCTGGACGGCAGCAGGCTGGAGGACCTTGGGTACTAGGGATTGCTGGGCGATCGGCATCGGTGGGCGAAGAATGCGGGACATCAGACGTTGTGCAGGGGATCGCATGGTAGGGTCCCTGGAAATGTTGCGAAGATTTAACAGACCCTGGTAGAAGTCACCATTGGAGAGACGAGACTGCTCGAGCAAGTTCTTGGCACTGCGGACAGCACGTTCAGCCAGGCCATTGCTCTGCGGGCATTCAGGGCTGCTGGTGTAGTGAGTGAAGTTCCACTTCACAGCGAAAGCTTTAAATTCTGCACTGGTGAATTGACGGCCGTTGTCGGTCTGCAAGCGGACCGGGGACCCAAAAGTGGCGAAGTGTCAGCGCAGCTTACTGATGACCATTTCAGAGGTGATAGCAGGGAGAAGGTCTACCTCGAACCAGTTCGAGTAGGAATCGACAAACACTAGGTATTGCTTGCCACGCCATTCAAATATGTCCGCAGCCAGCGATGACCAGGGCATGGCAGGGGCAGGCTGCTGCAGAATTGGCTGGCACTGCTGATGTGGGGCAAGAGTGTTGCAATCAGGACAGGAGGCTACTCGGGCCTTAATGTACTTTGCCATGCCAGGCCAATAGTATTGTTCTTGGGCATGTGAGACAGTGGCATCGACTCCGGGATGCCCCATGTGGACAGCGGTGTAGTACAAGTCATACAGGGAGGCAGGGACGACCACCTTGTGACCCTTGATGATTATCCCGTCCCGGAGCACCAGTTCATCGCGAACCAGAAAAAAAAGGGTGGACACCAGCAGGCAAGCTGGGGAAACCAGGACCAGACAATGTCTTTTTTCATCAGTTGCCTCAGGGGTGCGCTCAACTCGCTGAGGGGTTGTTGTTCTTAAGGGGTTGGACAGGCTAAATGCAGGAAGATTGTTCCCGATGTTGGGGAAGTCCAGGACAAGGGGTCACAGCTTAAGGATAAGGGGGGAATCCTTTAAAACCGAGATGAGGAGAACTTTTTTCACACAGAGAGTGGTGAATCTCTGGAACTCTCTGCCACAGAGGGTAATTGAGGCCAGTTCATTGGCTATATTTAAGAGGGAGTTAGATGTGGCCCTTGTGGCCAAGGGGATCAGAGGGTATGGAGAGAAGGCAGGTACGGGATACTGAGTTGGATGATCAGCCATGATCATATTGAATGGCGGTGCAGGCTCGAAGGGCCAAATGGACTACTCATGCACCTAATTTCTATGTTTCTATGTTTCTATGTTTCTATGCAACGAAGTCCGTTTGCTTGGCCACCCGCGCTGGATGACAGCTGCGAGCTGTTGCAGGTCGGAGTCGTTGGCAGTGTGCTCAACCAGGCACTGCAGCTGCTTAGAGGGAACAAAGTTGACATTGAGTACCTGCAGATCCTCCTCTCCATAGGGATGTCTGTCGCAGGAGGACCGGGAGGCTCTGGACAGCGTGTCATACAGCGAGCCATCATCATAGAGCTGCAGGCAGGCAGCACCTAGTCCAAAACGGGAAGCGTCGCACGTAACCACAATTGGATGTTGCAGATCGAAGAACTTGAGAGTCATTGTGCTGATCAGCTTTGTTTTGAAGAAATCGAAAGCCTGCTGGTGGTGGGGAAACCAGGACCAGGCAATGTCTTTTTTCGTCAGCTGCCTCAGGGGTGCGCTCAACTCGCTGAGGTCGGGGATAAACTTCCCCAAATAGTTGACCATGCCCAGGAAACACTGCAGGCTGATAACATCTGTTGGTGCAGGCAGCTCGGAGATTGCGTTGGTCTTTTACGGATCAGGTTTCAGCCCGTGGGCCGTGAAAATGTGGCCAACATATGGCACCTCAGCTACACGGAACCTGCAGTTTGATGGGTTAAGCTTTAAGTTGATCTGGCGGGCGCGGTCCAGAATCCGTCGGAGGTGGCGATCATGCTCAGCAGCATCTCTCCCATAAACAAGAATGTCATCCACAATAATGGCACACAGCAGACCAGTAAACAGTTGTCCCATGGAGTGCTGAAACACTTCGCTAGCGGAGTTGATGTCGAACGGCATCCGCACAAATTTGAATCTTCCGAAGGGTGTGCCGAAAGTGGTTAAATCCGAGAAGCGTTTGTCTAGGGGTATTTGCCAGAACGAGCTCCTGGCATCGAGGACGGAAAACACTGTGGCCTGTCCGACCTGGGCAGCAACATCTTCTACAGTCCTCATAGGGTTGTGGGGACGTTTTATTGCCAAATTCAAATCCTTGGGGTTGATTCACACCCGTATCTCATTCTTACCCTTCTTCATGGTGGCGACCATGGTGGAGACCCACTCGGTGGGATCGCTGACAGCTTCAAGCACTCCTATGTCAACCATGTTTTTCAGCATGGCTTCAACCTTGCCCTTCATGGCAAATGACACCCTGTGTGGGGCACGGATCACAGGCACTACCAAGGGGTCAGTTGCGATCTTGTATAAAAGTGGCAGCTTCCCCAACTTATCATCGAAGAGGTCAGGGTACACGGAGAGTGGATTCAGCATCACCCGCACTTCGTGGACCGTACGGTCGAAAGACACCAGACCGAGATCCTGGCAGGATTGATTACTCAATAGAATTACACAGTCACAGTCCAGAATAAAAAATGACAGGTCACGGGATGATTTCTGCAGCACACAATGGAAGGTGGCCCTCCCCACAGGTGTTAGCTCCCCTCCCCCATAAGCACGCAATATAGAGTGATAAGCAGTCAACAGCTCATTATTTCTTATCTGTTTGAATAAGGATGTTGACATAACAATCACCTTCGCCCCCGTGTCGAGCTTCGCGGAGAAGGACTTGTTGTTGAGAGTAATGAGCACAGAAGGATCGGGGAAGCGAGATCGGCTATGAATGAGAGTGTGACCACTATTATCTCCCATGGAAATGCTGGACTCGGGGGCAGTGTCAACAGAAGACTGGGAATTGAGTTCATTATCAACTTGCTGAAGGTTGTTTATGAATTGTCTAGGAGCTGGGGGAATGTTCCCATGGGAGCGACAGACAGCTGCAAAGTGGTTCATCTTCCTACAGAAATTACAAGCTTTGCCAAATGCTGGGCACTGCGACTGCATGGAGTGGACATAATTGCAGTTGGGGCACTTCTTGCAAGTGGGACCCGAGGTGCATGAACGGGCTGCGGCGTGGGGCGAAAGTTGTCTTGCTTGCGACGGGGCATAGCAACGTCAGTCAGATTAATAGCCTGGTTGTCAGATCCCCTCTGCCCATGTGGCGGGGCAACTACTTCAGCAATACGACATGCATGCATTGCCTGAGTCAGGGTTAGGTCTGGTCTTTGCAGTAGATCAGCACGTAGCTTCTGATCTAGCATGCCGGTGACAAGGATATCTCTGATGAGCTGGTCACGCATGGCTCAAAACGGCACTGCTGAGCAAGGTAGCGCAGGTCAGCGATAAAACATTCAACAGGCTCATCAGGCTGCTGCTTCCGTGTAAAAAATCTAGCCCGCTCCAATATGCGGTTGGAGGGCAAGTCACAAATCTCCGCAAACTTGCGTAAGAGACATACCGGGTCATTGGCAGATTCCGCCGGCTCGACGACCTGGTCGTTGTCATCCAGGACCGCTGGATTGTAGTTGAAAGCCTGAGCTCGTTTCATAGCATCGGGACCGGCAAGGTTCAGCAGGAGGGAAGCTTTGCCGCATCTGGGTCATTTTGGTGCACGATGTTGACGAAGTGGTTGTAATCCATCACAAAAGTAGCCCAGCGTTCTGCAATGTCAGCGTCAAAGACAAGGGGAGAGGGCTTTAGGCATGAGGATGCCATAATGAATGGGGAATTTTACTTCGGAGTCACGTGAGTGACTATGTGAAGAACCCGCTCAGTGCGCAGGCGCGGCATTAACGCCAGCAGTGCAACAGCGGCGGCAGCTGGAGTCAGGCTCTCCAGCTGCAGTATAAAACACGGACCGTTTCAGGTAAGTATTTTGAACAGGAGAACAGGAGAGTTGCAAAAATGACTTCAAGACAAAAGCGACTCTCGAAGAAAACTGCCCCCTGCCCGACTCCACCAGAGGAGGGTTCAATATCAGGGCGGCAGCCACAGGCGGCAGGACCGCTTTTTGAGCGCTCCCCAATTCCCGAAACCGAGCCAACCCCTGTGCCGCCAATTTCAGAACCACGGACAGGGAGGAAATCAACTAAAAAGATGAATCGGCCGGTTATCTCCGACTCGTCGGAGGAGGAGGAAATGTCTCCACCTAGAAAGAGGAGAGACAGCCGCCTGAGCTGTATTAAACAGCTCCTGGAGCAAATGCTCCACCAAGAGACGCAGCAAAAGCGATCTCACGGAGGTAGGTCATATGCCTCCTCCACAGTGTCTAGTGCACTCCCCTCTGCTCCCTCTATATTCGAGGCTAGCAAGGGTGACCAGGGCTGGGCTGGTCTACAACAAGGGCAGGCGGACGAGTGCAGGAGTATGCCAGGGGAGCAGGAACATGAAGAGCTGCTGGGTGTCGTGGGCCGCTATGCGGCACCCCCACGCGCAGGAAGATCACTGGAACCTAAGATGGCAGCCAGTATAAACCACCTTTCCAACAAAGCCCTGCAAGAGAAAGTCCTTCTGGAAGCCTTAGAAGAGTATACAGCACCAGACAATTGTGAGGCACTAAAAGTGAAAAGTGTCAACAATCAAATCTGGAGACAGCTGGGTCAGCAGATTCGCAATCAAGAACTTAAACTGCAGCGGATCCTGAGGCTTCTAACATCGGCAATCACCGCCTTTGCTCGTTCCACGGAACATACAGACATGAACACCTGCCAACAGGATGTGTTAGCACTAATGTGCAACACACAATATGAGATCAATAACCTCCGGCGGGACAATATAAGACCTGCCCTCAACCCCAAATATGCGGGGCTATGCAAAACCCCTACAGCAGAAACAGAGGCACTGCTGTTCGGGAAAGACCTGAATAAAAGGTTGAAGGACATAGAAGAGGCAGCTAAACCTGTTGGCCTCATGAGGGCAGGCCCGGGAACGAGCAGGACATCACATCCGACACCCAGCTGGCAGCACCCCTCGGCATCCACCAGTCGACGCCCACATCCAAGGACTGGTGAAAGCTCGGGGACCGCTGCTTATTACCCCACAAAGGTCTTTTTTAGACATGGGCCCAGAGCGGACCCCATGGAAAATGCGCCGCCCCCCGACAGCACCAGCATATCAGCAAAACAGAGCCTACAAGAAAAAAACAACAGAAGAAACGACAATAAACATGGAGATAGGTGGGTCTGGTTCCTGCCAGCAAACACAGAACAAGGGTGCTCTACTAACTGGGGGGCGATTACACTTGTTTAAAAAAGCATGGGGTACTGTCACAAATAACAGATATATACTCAACAGTATTAGTGGATACAAAATTGAATTTAAATCAGGCATATTACCGCCAGTTCAGCATGCGCCCCGAAGGGTATTTTCTCCCTCCGAGAAAGAGAAGCGAGAAGGACAAGCTGAACTGGAATGGCTCATTGCAAAAGGGATCATTGAAAAGACCAAACATGAACCATTGGAATTTGTATCGAATATATTCACTAAAACTAAAAAAGATGGTGGATGTCGCATCATCATTGACTTAACATCACTAAATAAATCTGTTGAGTATATACATTTCAAAATGGAGACGTTTGTTACTGCCAGACAACTGATCTCCAAGGGATACTTTATGGCAAGCATTGATATTAAAGATGCTTACTATCTAATACCCATACACAAGGATCATTGCAGATACCTAAAATTTATCTGGATGGGGCAACAATGGCAGTATAGAGCATTGCCCAATGGTCTAACCTCAGCCCCTAGACTATTTACAAAAATACTAAAAGTAGCCATGAAAATATTAAGAAAACAAAAGCATATAGTCATGGCATATTTGGATGATATCCTCATATTAGGGAAAACGAAGGAATTGGCTGAGGCAGCAGTTCTAGCTACAAAACAGCTCCTTGAAACAGTGGGGTTCGTCCTACACCCAGATAAATCTAAATTGAAGCCATTAACTACCATGGATTACCTGGGCTTCACTATCAATTCAATTCATATGACTGTTACTTTGCCAAGGAAAAAAATGGTTGCATTAGCACAATCATGCAACAACTTAATGGTCAACAAACGACCAACAATTCGACAAGTGGCCAGAGTAATTGGGGTGATTGTAGCAGCAATTCCAGCTACACAATTCGGACCTTTGCACTATCAAAATCTACAAAGAGCAAAGGTACATGCACGACAATGATGTTCGGGTCACTATGACCGAATCATGAATTTACCCACTGAAGCTATATCAGAACTACAGTGGTGGGCAGAGAATGTTTGGCACAGTTTCAGCCCTATCATCATCACTAACCCTAATTTAGTTATTAAAACAGATGCCAGTGCTCTAGGCTGGGGAGCAACTACATATCCAGCACAGGTGGCAGATGGACTAAACCAGAATCATCGTTACTACACACACTGGGCATCAACTATTTAGAAATGTTGGCCGCCCATTATGGGTTAAAAGCATATGCATCTAAAATGCAGCACATGCATGTGAGGTTACAGATTGACAATACTACGGTGGTGGCTTACGTTAACCACATCGGCATAAAATCATTATCATGCGACAAATTGGTCAATATAATTTGGCAATGGTGTGTCAAAAGACATATTTGGTTATCAGCTGCCTATCTACCAGGTAAGCTAAATACAGTGGCAGACACCAGGTCACGAAAATTCAATGATAACATCGAATGGATGTTAAACCCAAAAATCTTTGCTAAAATTATTAAGCAATATGGAACGCCAGATATCGATTTGTTTGCATCAAGACTGAATCACCAGTTACCTAAGTATGTGGCTTGGGAACCAGACCCAGAGGCAGCAGTGGTAGATGCCTTCATGCTGGATTGGGGAAATTTCTTCTTCTATGCTTCCCTCCCTTCTACCTCATCAGTCGGATACTTCGAAAAATTCAGAGTGACTCTGCATCTGGGATTTTTATCGTGCCCGACTGGCCTACCCAACCATGGTTCCCAGTCCTTCACGACATGGTGGTCGAGTCACCTATGGTTTTCCTTAGCGACCCACGGTTGTTGACTCACCCAGTATCCGGCATGAGCCACCCATGCCATGAACATATCAAACTCCTGGGTTGTAGGTTTTAAATAGACCTTACCAGGGACTGGGATTATCTGAAAGAACCATCACCACCATGTCGGCAGCCCTGCGAACATCCACCAAGAAGCAGTACCTAACCTACATCACAAAATGGGAAAAATACTGCCAGGACGCAGGGACAACATACGAAACTACTACAACCACCGACGTGCTGGAGTTCCTGGCCCATCTACACCATGACGAAAAGATGAGTTACAGTGCCGTAAATACAGCACGAAGTGCCCTGTCTGCTTATCTAAAACCAGCAGGACAGCAGAGCATGGTATCCCGTCCACTGGTGATAAAACTTATGAAGGGCATTTACAATAACAAGCCCCCAAAACCCAGGTATACCCATGTATGGGATATCAGTGTGGTATTAACATATCTCAGAGGATGGCCACCAGCTAGATCCCTCAGTCTTGAGCAATCTACATTAAAAACGCTCATGCTTATGGCTCTCGTATCCGCTCAAAGGGTCCAGTCACTCCACAAACTAAGACTGGATAACATGGTGATCACCCCAGGCCGCATCATGTTCATCATTTTAGGTCTGTTAAAACAAAGCAGGCCAGGAATGCCCAATTCACCGGTGGTATTCCGGGCCTACCCACCAGAGCCAAGGTTGTGTGTCGTGACCCATCTTCAGCAATACCTAGACACAACCCACAATCTCAGAGGGAGTGAAGCCTTATGGGTCAGCCACAAAAAACCTCATGGACGGGTAACGAGCCAAACCATTTCACGGTGGCTCAAACAGGTGCTGAAAGCTGCCGAAATAGACACTAACACTTTTAAATCCCATTCCACCAGGGCAGCATCGACATCAGCGGCAGAGCGAATGGACGTCCCGATTGACCACATCCTCAATACGGCAGGATGGTCGAGGGAATCGACATTCAGAAAGTTTTACAACAAACCGTTGATGAAGCCAGACCTGTTTGCAGTTAGAATTATACAAACTGCAAATCTTTAATTTAAGCCCGGGGGAGCATTTATTTTTTGTTATTGTTAATAAACACCTTTCTGTTTTTTGAACAAACAGATTCTTTGGTTAATTATGATAACACTTCCTCCCTCAAGAACTTTGGCAGTGAGTGAAATAAAAACTGTTACACGGTTTAAAATCACAGACCTTTGAAATCTTCACGTAGTCACTCACGTGACTCCGAAGTAAAATAGTAAGATTAAACGAGAACTTACCAGTTCGAAGTTTGATCTGTATTTTATGAGGAGTTACGATGAGGGATTACGTGCCCTCCGCTCCCACCCTCATTATATAGATCAAACTAGTAAACTGATGTCTCCTTAATCTTTACTATGTTTACTTCAAATATTGTGTCTATCTGTGATTCCACACCGCTGCTTGGAAGTAATGCCGCGCCTGCGCACTGAGCGGGTTCTTCACGTAATCCCTCATCGTAACTCCTCATAAAATACAGATCAAACTTCGAACTGGTAAGTTCTCGTTTAATCTTACTATTAAACACTAGTTACACTAGGGACAAATAAAACCCGATAAACAGGAGGCGTGCGTTTAACTTGCTGACACCATGTAAATGAGTCATGTCTGACACACTGTGACCTTTACTGAGTCTTTTATTAAAGCACATGTCACACACGTCCCAGCACTGACTGCATCTAGTCTTCAGGCGTACTGGAACCAAAAGGGAGGAGGAAGGGGAGGATATCACAGTTATACTGATATGGTTGGGCATGGTTAGTGGTGTTGAGGTAGCTACATTATAGGTTGCATGCATAAGCCATCTACAGGGTGCAAGCTGAACTGGTGGCAAAATATTAATTCTATTCCCCTTGAATATTTGTTGGTATTTAACTACCAAGAGTGATAGCTTCCCAACCAGTTGTGATTCCCCCCCCCCCCCCCCCCCCCCCCCCCCCCCCCCCCCCCCCCTCTGTTAGTACAAACCCTTCACCTTTCTGTGATGGTAGGAACCATACTTATCTGTCTTCACTGTTGTTTGGTGGTGTGTTCATTTCTTCGGTTTCTGGTTCCTTGTCTGTGGGGATGGTGTGTTGGGGGGTGGCGCATTTTCCATGGGGCCCGCTCTGGGCCCTGGCCTAAAATCCTACGGGATTGGCTTTCACCAGTACAATGACGTAGTCGCCCCTGCTGGACGCGAAGAGGTACTGCTGTCTGGCTTAGCGTGGTGCTCATTCCAGACCCTGCCCTATTGAGCCAAATATTTTGGACACTTAATCCAGTTTTTTAGGCTTGGTTTGGTAACTTGCCAGATAGCAGGATCTGTGGTTGTGAGGTCGGCGTTCTCACAGTCCTGTGAATTTTATCAGTTGAGGGCAGGTTTGTGACTTCCCTTGAGAAGTTGCGGAGCATACTGTGAACAGTAGGGTCCGGTGTTTTGCCATACTACCCTGCTGTTCTGGAATGAGCATGCGAACATGATAGTCAGGGTATCAAATGCAATTTTAAGATATTTGGGTTTTAAAATGCCCTGCTCAATGTATCCCCCAATAATGGTGGGCACTTTGAGTAAATGCAATTTAGGGGAGGTGTGATGAATCCAACGCCTCATGGCTACCTGTCTTGGAGAGGTTTTTTGGAAAAACATGTAGTAGGCTGGCCATCAGTGAGACTGAAAGGCCATCTCGCTCGTGGTGAAGCCACGTAGCGGCTACACCCAGCAGCTCTTCCTGACCCTGTACCTCAAGCATACTCCCAATGTTGTTCAGCCAGTGACCCCTCTTCTTGACCGGCCCAGCTCTGGTCACTATCAATCCCTCGACAAGGGAGATGACCAGTGCTGTAGCACTGGAGCGGGAGTGTTATGTTCCCTTGGCGAGCTTGCCCCTGCTCCTGGGGCAAGTCTCGCTGGAGTTTTATACTCCGTGACCTTACTCAAGGCTTGGAGGGCAGGCACTTGCTGGTTCCATCTTCTGTGTCTGTCTCCAGTCCGTGATTTGCTTGCTGACTTGCTCTGGAGGCTGCCTGCCGTTTTCGGCCGGTACCTGTGGTTCTCGGGTGGCGAGTCTCCTTGTCGGGAGTATGCAGGGATACCGGCTGGTTTTGAATTTCCCTCCAGTCCGCTGCTGTTGGTTAGACAGCTGTTAGCGGTCTGGGCATCGGCGCAGTACCCTGCTGTGGATCACAGCGTGTGCGGTCCCGTGGCCGCCTCTCCCCCCTCCACTGACGGAACGCTCCTTCCCTGGAGTCGAACAGGGGCCGCTTCCCTCTGCTGCTTTGCTCCCCCTGGAGCAACAAACAAGAGCAAAGTCGCGATTTTAAGCTGAAGGTAAATACTTACCTAACGGCCTTCAGGCTTGTAGCGGGAGCGTTTGTACTCCCGCTCATCGCTGTTGCACTGCGTGAACGCAATGTCGCGCATGTCGCACTGGACGGGTTCTTCACGTAGTCACTCACGTGACTCCGAAGTAAAATTGGAACAATCTCTATTCTTGCACGCAATTTTTTTTTTGCAATAACATTCCAATAGGTTCCGAGTTGATTACATTTTTAGTTTAGTTTAGCTTAGTTTTATTTAGAGATGCAGAGCAGAAACAGGCCCTTTGGTCCACCGAGTCTGTACTGACCAGCAACCACTGCATATTAACACAAGCCTATACACACTAGGGACAATTTACACTTATACCTAGTATAGTATACAAACTCAAGCCAATTAACCTACAAACCTGTAATGTCTTTGAAGTGTGAGAGGAAACCGAAGAACTCGGAGAAAACCCACACGATCACAGGGATAACGTACAAACTCTGTACAGACAGCACCTGTATTTGGGATCTAACCCAAATCTCTGGCACTGCAAGCTCTGTAAGGCAATAACTCTACCACTGCGCCACCATGCCACCCAAAGTTGCTGAATCTATATGTTAACTTCCAGCAATTTATAACACAGGTTCCCGAGCTTCTCTATGAATTAGCATCTTTTAATTTCACGCCATTTCAAAGTATTTAGCATTGATTTTTTTTTTAACCAAAATGGACAATCTTACATTTTATTACATTCCATTCCTTCTGCCATGCCTTAGCACAGTCACTTTATCTGAATCTTATTTGTTGATGCTAACATTATAAAATAATACCCAGATTAGATTGGATTAGATTACTTTATTGTCACATGTACCAGGGTAAATGAAATTCCTCTGTATAATTGGTGAATCAGGATGTTTCCACTAGTCTAGGGCTAGAGGTCAAAGCCTCAGAATTAAAGGACATCCCTTTAGGAAGGAGATGAGGAGGAATTTGTTTAGTCAGAGGAAGATGAATCTGTAGAATTCTGTGTCACAGAACTACTGTGGAGGCCAAGTCAATGGATATTTTTAAGGTAGAGAAAAATAGATTCTTGATTAGTACGGGTGTCAAGGGTTATGTGGAGAAGGCAGGAGCATGGGATTAGGAGAGATAGATCAGTCATGATTGAATGACGTAACTAGATGGTCTGAATAACTTAATTCTGCTCATATCACTAATGACCTGATGACCGTATGATATATTACACTTGGTCCCTTCTGCCAAATCATTGACACCTTCCTCAGATTTGGAGACCAAAACTGTACGCAATACTCCAGGTGTGGTCTCACCAAGACCCTGTACAACTGCAGTAGAACCTCTCTGCTCCTATACTCAAATCCTTTTGCAATGAAAGCTAACATACCATTCGCTTTCTTTATTATTATACATGAGTACATAAACAGTTTCAGTTTCAATTTATTTATTGTCCTGTACACCCGAGGTACAGTGAAAAGCTTTTGTTGCGTGCTAACCATGCAGCAGAAAGACAATGCATGATTACAACCGAGCTGTTTACAGTGTATAGATACATGTTTAAGAAATATTGTTTAATGCAAGGTAAAGCCAGAAAAGTCCAGTCTAGGATAGTCCGGGGGTCACTGATTTTGCTAATCAGCCATGATCACATTGAATGGCGGTGCTCCTGCACCTATTGAATGGCCTACTCCTGCACCTATTTTCCATGTTTCTATGTTTCACCAAAGGGGTAGATATTAGTTCAGGACTGCTCTCTGCTCACAGGAATAAGCACCCTGCATAGTTCAATAATTAAATTGTACACTTAAAGGTTACATTTGTAACATTTTAAATAAACTCATTGGCCCTAATAAGATGAATGTGATTATGAAGTAATTACACTGACTTTCAGATGATTGGCAGAAGTTGATTTAACATCTCACTATGACTTCTAGTTTCCACCATGAAATGGGGTTAGTGAGCCAACAACATTGCATTATAAACCTAACCCAGACCACCAGTGTGAGTTTAGATCAGGTCACAGTTTAGTTAGTTCACTTTCCTTCCAGTATTGGCAGGAACCTTAATGAAACCACAGTCATAAAGCATTTTTATTACCCCAATGCTTCATAGTTACAATGCAATGGTCAAACTAGTCCTTAAATGATCTGCCTCAGTTTGCATCACTAAAGCTCAGTATTAGATTATTCAGCTGCTGAACACTTTGTATCTTGCCCTGAGACTGTCTACACTCAGTCTGTGTTGGATGGCAAACTGGGGCCTGTCAATACAAATGGATTTCTGTTTTCACACAGAGAGTGGTGAATCTCTGGAACTCTCTGCAGCAGAGGGTAGTTGAGGCCAGTTCATTGGCTATATTTAAGAGGGAGTTAGATGTGGCCCTTGTGGCTAAGGGGATCAGGGGGTATGGAGAGAAGGCAGGTACGTGATACTGAGTTGGATGATCAGCCATGATCATATTGAATGGTGGTGCAGGCTCGAAGGGCCGAATGGCCTACTCCTGCACCTAATTTCTATGTTTCTATGTTTCTATGACATCATTAGCTGGGAACGTGGACCACTAGCTTGCACAGGACCAACTGATGAATATGCTGACGAAAACCAACATAATTTGAAGCTTGTTTCAGAAGGAACTGCAGATGCTGGAAAATCGAAGGTAGACAAAAATGCTGGAGAAACTCAGCGGGTAGGCAGCTTCTATGGAGCAAAGGAAATTGGCGACGTTTCGGGTTGAAACCCTTCTTGCTTTTGCATATAATTGAAATATCTGCGGCATTCAGGGTGAGAATAGACATGTACTACTGCAGTCAGACTTACACTCTCACATCACTCACTGGGATCAAAATTAGTTATCATTTCAATGGTGTCTTTGGAATGAGTGGACTCAGAACTGGAGTACTCAACATAGAACATAGAAAATAGGTACAGGAGTAGGACAATCGGCCATTCGAGCTGCACCGCCATTCAATATGATCATGGCTGATCATCCAACTCAGTATCCCGTACCTGCCTTTTCTCCATACCCCCTGATCCCTTTAGCCACAAGGGCCACATCTAACTCCCTCTTAAATATAGCCAATGATCTGGCCTCAACTACCTTCTGTGGCAGAGAGTTCCAGAGAATCACAACTCTCTGTGTGAAAAACATGAGCCAGGACTAGAGGGTCTGAATTATAGGGAGACGTTGAGTAGGCTGGGACCCTATTCCTTGGAGCACAGGAAGATGAGGGGTGAGAGGAGTGATAGGTGTCCAGAGTAGGTGAATCGAGGACCAAAGGACATAGGTTTAAGGTGAGGAGAAAAGATTTAATAGGAATCTAGGGGGTAACTTTTTCACACAAGGAATGGTGTCTGTATGGAACAAGCTGCCAGAGGAGGTAGTTGAGGCAGGGACTATCCCAACATTTAAGAAACAGTTAGACAGGTACACGGATAGGAGAGGTTTGGGGGGATATGGACCAAATGCAGGGAGGTGGGACTAGTGTAATTGGGACATGGGCTGGTGTGGGCAAGTTCTGCTGAAGGTCCTGTTTCCACATGGTATCACTCTATGACCATGACTCTAATAGGGGATGAGGGGCGATAGCAGTGATGGGACTTAATGCTCAAAGGCAGTGAAATGCAGAGCTGGCAAGGCAGCGATTCCGACATCACATGGTCTTTCAACCAGCCAAACGTAACATTACAGCTCAAAGAACTCTCAAGAAACTTGACACATTCCAGGACAAGATACACTGCTTGTTTGTAAACTGTATTTTTTATGGGATCATCTGATTCCTTCAGCACAAGGAATCAATAGCAAGCCAATATTGTCAACAACAAAAGGTGTGGTGGCACAGTGGTAGAGTTGTTGCCTTACAGTGTCAGAGATCTGGGTTCTATCCTGGCTGCGAGTGCTGTCTATATGGAGTTTGCATTTTCATTCCGTGACCTGCATGGGTTTTCTCCGTGTGCTCCGGATTCCTCTCACACTCCAAAGACGTACAGGTTTGCAGGTTATTTGGCTTGGTATAATTGTAAATTGTTCCTGGTGTGTATAGGATAGTGCTCGTGTGTGGGGATCACTGGTCGGTGTGGACTCGGTGAGCCGAAGTGCCAGCTTTCGCACTGTATCTGTATCTTAAACTAAACACTGTGGGAGCACCTGCACCAGATGATCTGCAATAGTTAATGAAGAGCTATTTCCATCTTCTTTCTCCAGACAACTAGGAATGGGTGTTACAGGCTACACAATCCAGCATTGAACGCATAAAAGATGAATGAAAAGAGACATAGATCATGCTTCAATACAAATTGCCACATGGTTTCGCAGGGAACAATCAATGGCAGAAATGTAATTAATCAAAGAAAATTAAAATGGACCCAAAATGTAAATGTTGTCAGCAGTTAAAAAAGTATATTTGGCTAAGATAGACCAAAAGGCTGGAGCAACTCAACGGGTCAGGCAGCAGGTTACACAAGAAAGCTGGAGAAACTCAGCGGGTGCAGCAGCATCTATGGAGCGAAGGAAATAGGCAACGTTTCGGGCCGAAACCCTTCTTCAGGCAGCATCTCTGGAGAAAAAGAATAGGTGATGTTTCGGGTCGAGACCCCTCTTCAGACTAAGACTCAGGAGAAAGGGAAACAAGAGATTTAGATGGTGATGTAGAGAGATGTAGAACAAATGAATGCAATGAAGTAACGATGATCTAGGAATCGGCCCATTGTTAGCTGCGGGCTAGGTGTTAACGAGATGTACAGATATATACGAGTTATATATATTTATATTGGCTATATAGTTTTCAAATTATAGAGCTGTCAATGTTCAGATCAAGATGGGCCCTGGGTGACAATGATCAGATGTTACTGAAGACAAAGTTGCTAGGACATACACCACAGCATGCATCATTCAAAAACATGCATTCAAATGCATGGAGCTATGTTATAAATATGATGATGTCTTAGGCTTTTAACTAATGAGTCCTACATCAATGAACTGGGGAGTAAAAGGCACTGGACTCACTGCTGTACAAACTGTCTCAGACTCAAGAATTCCAGCGAGTATTTCTCAGTAAATAGATTAGAATGTTTACTTTCACCCATCATTAAAATATAGATTGACAGCTTTATTGAAGAGATGCCCGTAACTGCTGGAAAAAACCTGCAGCAGCACAGATCAGATCCCCGTGTCAGCGATCCAGCAAGCATAACCTGGACAATATGACAGGCAGGTAACGTCAAACAGACATTAATTTCAGCAGTTGGATTAAACATCACAAAGATGGGATATGGGGAGAAAAGCAGGAACAGAGTACTGATACTGGATGTTCAGCCATGATCATATTGAATGGCAGTGCTGGCTCGAAGGGCCGAATGGCCTACTCCTGCACCTATTATCTATGTTTCTATGATGCAGTCTGTACATCTGATCAGGAATAATTTTTTTAATGAGAATCTATTTATCATGTTTGTTTTATAGGTTTGCACAAAACTTGACAGTTCGTAAATAACAACCAAAGTCTTTAATGTTTTACTCAATGCTGGCAGCAAGACAAATCAAAAATGGCTGCATTCACACTGCCTACAGACAGGATAAACTATATAGAAAAACATCTCCCTTTGTCCTGTGCAGCACCATCTGCTGCACAGGAGGAGTAACGGGGCCTCCCACCCCACAATGTCGACCAAACATCACACTATTTTACTTCGGAGTCATGTGAGTGACTACGTGAAGACCCCGCAAGCATGTATGCGCAACATCTCATCTCACGCATTGCACAGCGATGGGCGGGGTGAAGAGTTCTCCCGCTACAAAGTTTAAATAAGGGACCTACAGGTAAGGTATCTAATCTGAGGTTGTGTATTCTTGCCTTTGTGTGTTTTTCTGTTCCAGTAAAACTATGGACAAGGGGAAGAAGTTGAAGAGGGTTGCGTCTCGAGGGGCTGCGAGGGACCGCGAAAGTTGCGGCAATCAACGGCGCCCAGCGGCACCTGGACCGCAGTCAGTGCGGTCCGTAGTCACCGGCGTTAATCCTGCTCAGCTGGGACCAGCGCTGCGAGCTGCATGGCCCGAACCAGCGCAGCGTGCTGGTGGTAAAGCCAAACAGAAGTCGGATCGGCCGGTTGACTCGGATGAGTCGGGTCAGGAGGACTCGCTGCCGGGGAGCAGTGGAGCTGGCCGCATTTCCCGCATGGAGTGGTTGATGGAGCAAATGCTCCAATGTAACATGCTCCGTGAGATGGAGTATGGTCACCATGGGGGTTATCGCACACCCACGACAGCATCTTACCCAGGGCTGTATAATGCATCTCCCTCCACAGAGGGGAGCGTCACGGGCCAGGACTGGGCTGGCCCCGAAGAAGGGACATGGCTGAAGAAACCGGCAGTGTGCTGGGGGTGCAGGATACAAAAGAGCTGCTGGGAGTGGTCACCAAATCTGCGGTGCCACCGCAATCAGGACAGCCATAACAAACCAAACTGGCCACCAGCATCGACTACCTGTCTTACCATCCACTGTAGGAGCAGGTAATCAACGAGGCTACAGAACAATACATGCCTCCTGAGAACTGTATCTCCTTAAATGTCCCTGCAGTAAACAGTGCAATCTGGGGGTACATAGGAGCTGGCATAAGAGCCCAGGAGGTTAAACTGCAGTTTTTGAAGCTTCTGACTTCGGGCATAACGGTATTCGCTCGTTCCGTGGATGGACGGAGATGATGGACACGCAACAGGATACATTGGCGCTGCTCTGTGATACTCAATATGTGCTAAATTGCCTAAAAAAGAGCTCAATAAGATCTGCATTAAACCCCAAATTTGCAGGGTTATGTAAAACAGCTGCTACACAACCACAAATATTGCTATTTGATGGAAATTTGTCAAAGCAGGTCAAAGAGCTCGATGAAGAGGTTAAGGCCGTCGGGCTTATGAGGGCATCATCAGCAATGAGCAAGACCACTTATCCCAGATGACAGCACCCTTTTGCACCCACCAACAGTTAACGACACCGGGATGCTAGTGAAAGCATGAGGTCTTTTTTAGGCCAAGGCCCAGAATGACCCTTATGGAAAATGCGCCAACCCTGCACTCCGGCGCCTCATGTGCAGAAGATGCAGAAACCGAAGAAGTAAATGTGCCACAGGTATCCATGGAGGTAGGTGGGTCTGGTTCCTTCCAGAACATAAAAGGTGTAGGTTCTGTACTAACAGGGCGAAGATTACACCTGTTTTGGGAGGCATGGAGGTCTATTACTACTGACCATTATATACTACAAAGTATTCAGGGATACAAAATTGAGTTTATCCAAAAAGACATGCCCCCAGTTCAACATGTGCCTAACCGAGAGTTTGTACTCTCACAACAGGAGGGACATGCAGCACTGGGGAGGTTATATGCCAAAGGAATAATAGAGAGATCAGAACATGACTCTCTAGAATTTGTATCCAACATATTCACGAAAACTAAAAAAGATGGTCGATGTCGCATTATCATTGACTTAACAAAACTGAATACTTTTGTAAAGTATATTAATTTCAATATGGAACCATTTGTTACTGCCAAGCAATTTGTTTCTGAAGGATACTTCACGGTATGCATCGATCTAAAAGATGCATACTATTCGGTACCAATACATAAGGATCATCGTCGATAACTAAAATTTAACTGGATGAGGCAATAATGGCAGTATAAAGAGTTGCCTAATGAGTTAACATCAGCTCCAAGACTATTTACCAAGATATTAAAACATGCCTTGGCAATACTCAGGAAACAAAAACATATTGCCATGGTTTATCTTGATGATATATTAATTGTAGGGGAAACCTTGGAACCAGCTAAGTCAGCAGCCTTACCTACCAAACATTTGTTTGAAAAACTGGGGTTCATCTTCCATCCAGATAAACTAAGTTGACACCATCCACAACTATGGACTTTCTGGGTTTCACAATTAACTCTCTCCACATGTCTGTAACATTGCCAAAGGATAAAGCAGCAGACTTAATGGAAGCCTGTAACAACTTGGTTGCCACGAGTCAACCATCCATTCGTCAGGTAGCAAGAGTAATTGGGAAACTTGTAGCAGCATTTCCAGCTACACAGTTTGGACCTTTGTATTATCAAAATGTACAAAGGGCAAAGGTGCAAGTGCTAAAACAACATGCAGGTCATTTTGATCGACCTATGCAATTACCAGCCAAAGCAATTTCGGAGTTACTATGGTGGAAGCAAAATATTTGGCATAGTTCCAGCCACATCATTATTAGTACCCTATCATTCACATTACAAACTGATGCCCACTCTCAGGGCTGGGGAGCTACTAACACTATATCCAGTACTGGTGGTAGATGGAACATACAGGAATCATTGTTACTACAAACACTGGGTATAAACTATTTAGAGATGTTGGGTGCGTTTTATGGGTTAAAGGCAGATTGTGCAACAATGTACCATCTGCACGTCTGCCTACAAATTGATAATACCACAGTGGTGGCATATATTAATCATATGGGTGGAATAAAATGGATATCATGTGACAATCTGGCCAATACAATCTGCCAATGGTGTGTCAACAGACATATTTGGCTATTAGCAACTTACCTACCAGGTAAGCTTAATACAGTGGCAGACACCAGGGCATGAAGATTTAATGACAACACTGAATGGATGTTGGACCACAAAGTATTTGCTGATATTGTAAAGCGATATATGGAACACCAGATTTCGATCTCTTTGCATCAAGACTTAATCACCAGTTACCAACATATGTCGCTTGGGAACCAGACCCTGGGGCAGCAGCGATGGATGCTTTGTCGCTGGACTGGGGAAAATTGTTTTTCTATGCTTTTCCCCCTTCTGCCTCATCAGTCGGGTTCTACGCAAAATACAATTAGACTCTGTATCAGGTATTTTGGTAGTACCTGATTGGCCTACTGAGCCATGGTTCCCTGTGGTCCTCGACATAGTTGCGGAACCATGTATGACCATCGCTAAACGTCCAGATCTACTGGTCCATCCTGTAACGGGCGAGAGTCATCCATGCCATGACAGGATCAATCTGTTTATTTGCAGAATCCAAAGAGACCACTGCTGGATCTGGGGCTGACTGACAGGACTATGAACATGATGATCACGGCGGCCTACAGAGAATCAACAAAGAAGCAATACCTCTCGTGCATAAGGAAATGGGAGTTGTATTCCACAAAGACTGGTGTAGCATATAACACAGCAACAGGTACCAATGTCCTGGATTTCCTGTCCAGCCTTCATTTCGATGAAGGACTGAGCTACAGCGCTATCAATTGCGCTTGGAGTGCCCTGTCAGCATACTTGTGGCAGGGACCAGGCCATCATTCCATGGGATCTCACCCTCTAGTTGCTAAACTCATGAGGGGTATATACAACACAAACTGTCCTAGAGCGAGGTACTCCCAGATATGGGATGTCAGTGTTGTTCTAACATTGCTTAGGGGTTGGTCACCAGCAATGTCCCTGTCCCTGGAGAAGCTGACTTTAAAAACAGTTATGCTGATGGCACTGGTCTCAGCTCAAAGGGTCCAGTCCCTACATAAACTAAGGCTGGATAACATGACTGTATCAACTGACAAGATACATTTTCGGATCTTGGATTTGGTCAAACAAAACAGACCAGGATCATCAGGACTTAATGTGGAATTCCGGGCATACCCATCAGATACCCGACTGTGTGTTATGACACACCTTCTGCTATATTTAAAGTCCACTAAAACCATAAGAGGTAGCGAATTGGCACTATGGATCAGCCATAAACAGCCTCATAGCGGGGTATCAGAGCAAACCATCTCTAGATGGCTCAGACAGGTTTTGGGAGCTGCTGGGGTGGATACTGACATTTTTAAAATCTCATTCCACCAGGGCTGCAGCAACATCGGCAGCTAGAGAAATGGAAGTGCCTATGGACCATATCCTGGCTACAGCAGGATGGTCTAGAGAGAAGACCTTCCAACTCTTTTATAACAAACCGATCACGAAACCTGTGATGTTTGCAGAAACAATTTAAAATTCTGTAATATGATCTATCCCAAGGGATCATTATTATTTTGTAAAATAAATTGTTATTGTTTGAATTTTGATTCATGTTTGAATACGATAACATACTTCCTCCCTTGGACGTCTACGGCAGTGAGTGAAGCATGGACTCATTCCAAGGCATGAAATCACAGATCTTTAAAATCATCACGTAGTCACTCACGTGATTCCGAAGTAAAATAGTAAGATTAAACGAGAACTTACCTGTTTGAAGTTTGATCTTTATTTTATGAGGAGTTACGTTGAGGGATTACATGCCATCCTTGCCCACCCTCTATTATAAAGGTCAACTGGTATTCTAGTTCCTCTTATCTTACTATGTTTATTTCACTTACTGTTGTCTGTGATTTCACACCGCTGCTTTGACGAATGGCGCGCATGCGAGCTGGTGGTGTCTTCACGTAATCCCTCGACGTAACTCCTCATAAAATAAAGATCAAACTTCAACCTGGTAAGTTTGCGTTTAATCTTACTATTTTATTTTACAATGTGCGTGGTAATTTGAATCTTTGGTAATGTTTGGATTTTGTTTGGAGCCGGGTACTGTCACTGGGAACGATCTGCAGGCCAACATGCTTCCCGATCGATGTGATGATGGGAATCAATATTGTCTGCTGTGCAGCCTTTGGAAATTAGTCATTCTCTTATAAGCACTTGAATTCAGTTCCTGAATTTAAACAACTACAGAGATTGATCTCTATCATCCTCCCTTTTAGTTGCATGTAAATTGTCAATGCAAAGAATTGATCCCAGGTTAAAGATTCAGTTCATTCTGTTTCTGATGGAGAGAATTCTTGAGCTCATGCGGAACTGAGTTACTAAAATAAGAATTATGATAGGTCGGAGAAGAAGAATCAGTAAGTTGCACAGTGGTGTTACTGAGTTATAATAATATAAGTAGTGCTGGGCTATTTAGTTTAATTTAGAGATACAGTGCGGAAATAGGCTTGTCGGCCCGCCGAGCCCACAATGACCAGAGATGCCCGCACACTAACACCACCCTACACACTCCTGGGAAAATTTACAGTTATACCAAGCCAATTAACCTGCAAACCTGTGCATCTTTGGAGTGTGGGAGGCAATCGGAGCACCCGGAGAAACCCCATGCAGGTCACGGAGAGATCATACAAACTCCATACAGACAGCACCCACAGTTCAGATAGAACCTAGATCACTGACGCTGTAAGATTAGCAAATTTCCCATTGATACAAAAGTGAGTGGTTTTGCAGAGTGAAGATGATTGTGAACGATAGAGTAGGATCTGGTTCAATTGGCCAGGTGGGCGGAGGAATGGTTGATTGAATTTAATATAGAGAAGTGTGAGGTGTTACATTTTGGGAAGTCAAACAGGGCAGGACCTACACAGTAAATGGTAGGCCTCTGGGTAGTGTTGTAGAGCAGAGGGATCTAGGAGTGCAGGTGCATGGTTCCTTGAAGGTCATGTCGCAGGTAGATCGGGTGGTCAAAAAGGTTTTTGGCACTTTAGCCTTCATCAGTCAGAGTATTGGGAGGTCATGTTGCAGTTGTATAAGATGTTGGTGAGACTGCATTTAGAATACTGTGTTCTGTTCTGGGCACCATGTTATAGGAAAGATATTGTCAAGCTTGAAAGGGTTCAGAAAATATATATGGGGATTTTGCCAGGATTAGAGGGTGTGAGCTATAGGGAGAGGTTAAGGAGGTTGGGTCTCTATTCCATGGAGCCTAGGAGAATGAGGGGAGATCTTATAGAGGTATACAAAATCATGAGAGGAATAGATCGGGTAGATGCACAGAGTCTTTTGCCCAGAGTTGGGGAATCGAGGACTGGAAGACAGGTTGAAGGTGAAGGGGAAAAGATTGAATTGGAATTCGAGGGGTAATTTTTTCACACAAAGGGTGGTGGGTGTATGGAGCAAGATGCCAGAGGAGGTAGTTGAGGCCGGGACTATCCCATTGTTTAAGAAGCAGTTAGACTGGCACATGGATAGGACAGGTTTGGAGGGATATGGACCAAGTGCAGGCAAGTGAGACTTGTGTAGCTGGGACATTGTTGGCTGGTGTGGGCGACTTGGGCCGAAGGGCCTGCTTTCACACTGTATCACTCTAGGACTATGTCATGACACACAATTATAATACTGTGAAATTATAGTTCTTAAAATATTTTTTAAATGCTCAAAATTTTGTTGTGGAGAAAAAGTATTTTCAAATTGCTCTTAATTAGTTGACCTCTTTTAATGATTGGCTAACCACCAACAGGTCATTCAGAAATTGATTGAAAAGGCTTGAATCCAGTCTACCTGTGCACTACTCCATAGGGCACACTTCCATTGTGGGAGACCAGGCAGAGTGGGAGGAGGGGGGATTAGGGGCATCACAACGGGAACCTGTCAGCTGCACCTGCACAGTTGGGGGTTATGCTTGCGTGGTGGAATTTTGCGTTGGGGGATTCAGGCCTCCCGTGTGACCATGGGACCCAACGGGTCCCACTTCGCCTAGTTGGGAATAAAAACAAACAAAATCAAGTTGTTAAGGAATTTTAGTAGCATTCAACAGTTTAACAAAAGATAAAAAGCAATACAAAATGTATGCAGCATTAAATAGACATGGAACTATAAGGCACGGAGACAGGCCCTTCAGCCAAACTTGTCCAAGTTGCTCAGGCGAGTTAGTTTCACTTGCCTGGCCCATACTCCTTGAAACTTTTCCTATCTATGTACCTGTCCAAGTGACATTTAAATATTGCAGTTGTACCTGCCTCTACCACTTTCTCTGGCAGCTCATTCCATTCTTTTTCAGAAAAAAAATTCCCATTAGTATCATTTCAAATCTTTCCACTCTCATGTTAAGCTTATGCCTTCTAGTTTTAAACTGCCTTATTGTGAAGAAAATATGTTGGCTAATCATTTTATATAAGCATCTCATGATTTTATAAACCTGTACAATATGATCCCTCAAACTCCAACGTTCCAGGGGGAAAATAGCCTGTCCAGTCTCTCCTTACAACTCAAATCATCTGGATTCGGTAGTATGCTCTTAAATCTTTTTTCTAGCTTAATTACATCATTCCAAAAGCAGGGCTACCAGAACAGTCCACACCACTCCAAATGTGACCTTACCAATGTCTTGTATAGCTAGTTATGACATAATTTGCAACTCCTGTCCACAGCACCCTGACCAATGAAGCCACGTGTGTTAAATATCTTCCTCAGTACCCTGTCTGCCTGTGTGACCACTTTAACAGAATTATGTACCTGCCCCTTTTTGTATTAACACATAATTTTAAGTTTGAGAAATGAACTAAAACTATTTATTTAGCACAATAATTAATAAAATATACCACCTTTTTTGGTTAATTGTTAAGTTAATGATCTCAGTCAAATCCAATCTCATTTGTGTTTAAGACAATTGACTCATTTGGACTACTTACACTGAGCCCAGGCGATTTGATATGCTGTGTCTGGATATCAACTTGTTTCTGAATTCCACGTCATTGAATTGTGCAGCATGAAGTCAGGAAGGAGCAGACCCCCACCACATTGCTACCACCTCCTCTCTGCAGAACCACTGGCTGAAGAGCAGAATAACCCATCACAATTAATTCTACAAGTGCTTAGTAATTGTCCTTGGCGTTGTATTGAGACTCACTTGGTGCTGCCTTCTCCTCTGAGTCAGTAGTAAGGGAGCTCTACATTGCTCAGGTGCTTTAGTTTAGTTTAGAGATGCAGCACAGAAACAGGCCCTTCAGCCCACACTGACCAGCGATCCCCGCATATTAACATTACCCTACACACACTAGGGGCAATTTTATACTAATACAAAGCTAATTAACTACAAACCTGTACATCTTTGGTCATCTTTCTTTTACATGAAAAGTTAACTCAATCCTAAATCTGTCTTTTTCAGATTAATGTAAAATATCCAATTGGAACTATTTTGAAGGAGAACAAAAGAGTTTTTATTTATGTATTGGTTAATATTTACCCTTAACTAACATCACTGAAACAGATAAACTGATCAATGTTATATTATGTTTGTGGGAACTTCCTATGTACACAGGCATATTACCTGGGTTTCAACAGCGACTACACTTCTCATGAAGATACAAGGAATATGCAAGGATGCAGAGATGCAGGGGATATAAAGTGCTGGAGTAATTCAGTGAGTTAGGCAGCATCCCTTGAGGACATGCTTTTGCTATCTATGTCCTCCAGAGTTGCTGACTGACCTGCAGAGTTAAAGGCCTGTCCCACTGCGGCGACCTAATTCTCGAGTTTAGAAGAGTTTGCCCTCAACTCATACTCGCAGCATGGTCGACATGAGGTACTAGGAGGTCTTTGTAACTCTCCTTCATGCTCAAGAGTAGTCATGGCGTCATCGAGGCCTCAGCTAGGTCACGGTGTTTTTTTCAACATGCTGAAAAATGCCCGCGAGTAAAAAAAGGTCACCATGGACCTTTTTTTACTCAGAGGTTTAGTCGAGGTAGTTCGTAGTAGGTCGGCATGCTATCATAGGTAGTCGAAGGCAATCAAAGGTAATCGAAGGTAGTCGAAGGTAAAACTCGTTGAGAAAAAAAAAGGTAAGTAAACCGACCGGTAATGTTAAATGCCCGCTAAACTTTATGAAAAGTTGTCTGACTTCTTGTAAGTGTCTCCACTCCCTCTCCCCCCCTTCTCTCCCCTTCTTTCCCCTTCTCTCCCCTTCTCTCCCCTTCTCTCCCCTTCTCTCCCTTTATCTCCCCTTCTCTCCCCTTCTCTCCCCCCCCTCCCCCCCCCACCCCCACCCCCCCCTCCCCTCTGCGCTCTCTAAAGGACCCCCTTAACTGTGCCAGACCCTTCCTGGTCATCCCAGTCAGCCCCCCCCCCCCCCCCCCCCCCCCCCCTTGCCTCTGCGGTGCGCTCTCTAAAGGTGTGTACCTTAACTGTGCCAGACGTGTTTTACCTTCCTGGTCATCGCGGGTGTGAATTTCAGTCAGCGCTCCCCCGCCTTCCCTGGCCCTTGCCTCTGTGTGTGTGTGTGTGTGTGTGTGTGTGTGTGTGTGTGTGTGTGTGTGTGTGTGTGTGTGTGTGTGCGCGCGCAGATGGTCTATCCGGCTCGCAGTCTAATCGCTGACGGTCGATCCAGCTCGTAGATTTTCAGGCGAGTGCCCTCGGGCTTGAAGGTCGGATACAGTCGCTGAAAAGTCGCATTAGTGGGACAGGCCCTTTACTTCACCACTCTGTATTCTACACTTCTAATGATGTTTATTGGCTGTAAAACACATTGGAATATTATGTAGTAATTTAGTTTAGTTTATTATTGTCACATGTACTGAGGTACAGTGAAAAGCTTTTTGTTGCATGCTATCCAGTCAGAGAAAAGACTACACATGATTACAATCAATTCATCCACATGGTACAGGTAAAGGTAAAAAGGTCCAACATTTATTGCAGGATAAAGTCTGATTAAAGATAGTTAAAAGTCTCCAGATGTAGAGGAGAGGTCAGAATTGCACCTGGTGAGAGGACCATTCGGTTGCCTGGTGACAGGTGGGAAGGAACTGTCCATGAATCTGAAGGTGCGTGTTTTCAAACTTCTGTACTTCTTGCCTGATGGGGGAGGGGAGAAGGGGAAGTGACCGGGGTTAAACGGGTCCTTGGTTATGCTGGTGGCCTTGCCATGGCAGCATGAGGTGTTGATGGAGTCAATGGAAGGGATGTTGGGTTGTGTGATGGTCTGAGGTATGTCCACAAATCTCTTGGGGTCTTAGATGGAGTTGATCCCAAACCAAGCTGTGATGATTCCCAATAAAATGCCTTCTTCAGCACATCTGTAGACGTTGGTGAGAGTGTTGGAGACATGCCAAACATCTTAAGCCTTCTAAGGAATTAGTGGCATTGCTGTGCTTTCTTGGCCCTAGCTTTGATGTGGCAGGTCCAGGACCAATTGCTGGTGATATTTATTCCAATGAACGTGAAGGTTTCGACCATCTCTACTTTGGCACCATCAACGTTTACCAGGGTATACACAAAATGCTGGAGTAACTCAGCGGGACAGGCAGCATCTCTGGAGAGAAGGAATGGATGATGTTTCGGGTCGCGACCCTTCTTCAGACTGATGTCATGGGAAATGTTTACCAGGGTGTGTATAATGCTACGCTTGCTGAAGTCAATCACAATATCCTTTGTCTTGCTGACAGTTAGAGTGAGATTGTTGGCTTGGAACCAGTCAAGACTCGAGGCAACGTGTTTTAAAGGTGAGGTGGGAAATATGTGAAGGAGATCTAAAGAGGAAGTTTTTCGCAGAGAGTGGAACATGTTGTTACAGGAGGTGGTAGATACGGAAAAATTACATCTAAAACATATCTGGCCAGGTACATGGATACAAAAGGAAGAGGAATATGCACCAAATGCAGGAAAATTTGATGAAGATGGATAGATATCTCAGTCGGCATAGCTGGGATGGGTCAAAGGCCTATTTTTGTACTTTAAAAAATATTCTTACACACATTGATTGAACCTCTATCAGTGAGAACGACAAGTGCAACAAAAACTTGGAAACACCATCACCTGGAGATTTCCCTTCAAACCAAGTACTAAGACTCTGTGACTGTATGATACTGAATCGATTAACTTTAATTGGATGTGAAATACTCAGATTCCTTTATATATTTCCCTTTTCACCATTCGTCTTTTCTGGGCCTTTGTTGCAGTAAAACATTCTGCCTGTGTGCCCTTGAAAATTCTTTAGTCATCATTCACATTTCAACTGTTGTCCCTTCATTTTCCACTTCCACATCACACATAGTTTCCCATTGTGAATCCCTCGATATTGAGTTTTGCACAGAAGGCCTAAGGACAGGATGTTAGGCAGGAAAAACTGCACCAGAATAATTTCTGATATAATTATAATAATAATAATAAACTTTATTTGGGACTCGAGGTCCAGGCAAGGGACAACTTTACATAAAAATACATTGCACATTCCAAACATCATAAAATACATATAAAATCTTAGTACACCACTTATAAAAACATCATTAATTATATATTAAAAAAAACACAATCCATGAATTAAAATCCAGAATAAAAAATAATGATCAGTGTCCTGCAACGAGACAGCGATACCGGTGTCTCCACAGCTGGGATTCGTAGCATGTAGTGCTAACCCTTATGTTTGACAAGGCCACAATAATCACATTTTTAGAGTCATTTATCCTGCAAATTAATTTAAACATATGATTTCTTAGGATAGCTTCTAAAGTACTGACTCCTGCAGCCACTAAGATGTTACTAGCACCACACCATCTAGGTTTCCTTAGCAGTGTTCTCATGGCATCGTTATATGCCACCTTTAGTCTCTGAAAACATGTCTTTCCATTGTTCGACCACAGGTGCGCAGTGTAGAGTGGTGTGCAATAAGCTCTAAATAGCGACATCTTCACCACAGAGTACACGCACAAAACTTACACAAGAGAATATTTGCCTGTACATATAGCATATGTCAGTGCCTATAAATATCCTCATCATCTGTCATTTGGTCTGTAATAAAATGCCCTAGATATTTTATCTTATTACAGACACTAAGATTATTGTCAGACAATTTAAAATCAGGCAATGTTAGACATTTATCCTCTTTGGTTCTACAGATCATAACAGCAGCCTTACAAGCATTATAGTTAATATCATATTCTACACCATACACAGAACATATAGTAAGGAGCTGCTGTAGACCAGCGCTAGATGGACTAAAGACCACAAGATCATCTGCATACATAATATGGTTCACTAAAATATTATCAATCATGCACCCAGTATTACAGGCTTTCAATTGTTTGGACAGATCATCAATATAAAGATTAAAAAGGACTGGGGACAAAATTCCTCCTTGTCTAACACCATTGCTAACCCCAAATGGGGCTGAGACCCTATTGCCCCATTTTATTTGCATAATCTGGTGGGCATACCACTAAGCCAGAATTCTAACAATGTATTTAGGCACCTCTCTTTTAATCATTTTAACAAACATCTTTCTGTGATTAACACGATCAAAGGCTTTGGAAGCATCAATAAAGCACATAAGAATTGCAGAGTTTTTGCCTCTATATTTGTTTACAATCTCCTTTAGGGCATATATACATAAGTCAGTGCCATGTTTAGCTTTAAAACTAAACTGGTTATCTGTGGAGTTAACAAACTAATTTATTCTATCCAGCAGAACTCTTTCTAAGACTTTTGACAATATGCTAGCTAAAGTTGCCTGGGTTTCAGCAACTAAGTTACAGAGAAAGGTTGAACAAGTTAGGATTTTATTCTTTGGAGCGCAGAAGGTTAAGGGGGGACTTGATAGAGGTCTTTAAAATGATGAGAGCGATAGACAGAGTTGACGTGGATAAGCTTTTCCCACTGAGGGTAGGGAAGATTCAAACAAGGGACATGACTTGAGAATTAAGGGTCAGAAGTTTAGGGGTAACATGAGGGGAACTTCTTTACTCAGAGAGTGGTGGCTGTGTGGAATGAGCTTCCAGTGAAGGTGGTGGAGGCAGGTTCATTTTTATCATTTAAAAATAAATTGGATAGTTATATGGACGAGAAAGGAATGGGGGGGTATGGTCTGAGTGCAGGTATATGGGACTAGGGGAGAATACGTGTTCGGCACGGACTAGAAGGGTCGAGATGGCCTGTTTCCGTGCTGTAATTGTTATATGGTTATATGGTTATAAAGCTATGGGTCTGTAATTATTTAGGCTGCCTACTTTACCAGCTTTGTCCTTAATGACCGGCACTAACAGAACAGACAGCATTGAGTCTGGTAACAAGCCATGAATCATAAAGCCAGTAAAACAAATAGCAAGGAGATGAGCTATCCTCATACTTGCATACTTAAGATGTTCAGCAGAAATATGATCCAAGCCACTTGCTTTGTTGTTCGACAACTTGTTCATGGCATGATACACCTCATGTGACATAATCACCATTGAGTCATTAGTCTCAACATTGTCCACCCTATACAAGTCACCTTGGACACAGTTGAATAAAGTACTATAATGTTGTCGCCATAACTCCGCGATATTAGCTGTTCCGGAGATTCCATCTACAGTACATGGTAGAGATGTTTTGCAACTGTTAAGATCTCTCACTTCTTTCTAAAAATCAGTAGCATTGTTACTTAGCAGCTTCCTAGTCATGGAATCAGCCCTCATAGCTTGCTTATTTTTTACAGATGAAGCAAACAGCATACTTATATCTTGCATTAGTGAGCTTCTTGTACTCAAACTCAGGCCCCTGAATATTTACAGATAACAATTAGCATAAACAGAATCTTCAACTTCCATGGGAACTCATTAGAGCGATACTAATGGCATAAACACGCCCTGTGATTAATCAGAAAGGTTCAGCTGAACCAGCAGATACCATGAGATGTCTGGCAGTTCATGGGAAACACATTCTCAAATGATTACCTAATGTAGCTGTAAAGTATGTTGGAAAGAACTGCAGATACTGGTTTTAATCGAAAGTGGACACAAACTGCTGGAGTAAATCAGCGGGTCAGGCAGCATCTCTGGAGAGAAGGAATGGGTGACATTTTGGATTGAGACCCTTCCTCAGACTAAAGTGTATGCACATTCAGTACGCTCCTGATCTATAACTAAATCATGAAGATTTATTTTACTCATTCAAGGGAAGCGAGACTATGCAAGCTTAGCCAACATTTAGCTGCCCTTGAGTAGGTGGTGGAGAGCTGCCTTTTTGAACTTTAGTTTAATTGAGTTTAGTTTAGAGATACTGCATGGAAACAGGCCCTTCAGCCCATCGAGTCTGCGCCAACCAACGATCACGACGTATAATAACACTATCCTACGCACTAGAAACAATTTACAATCTTTACCGAAAGTAATTGGGCGGCACGGTGGTGTAGTGGTAGAGTTGCTACTTTACGGTGCTTGGAACGCCAGAGACCCAGGTTCGATCCTGACTACGGGTGCTGTCAGTACAGAGTTTGTACGTTTTCCCCGTGACCTGCGTGGCTCCGACATTTGGTTTCCTCCCACATGCCAAAGACATATAGGTCTGTAGGTAAATTGACTTGGTAAATATGTAAAACATTGTGTGTAGGATAGTTTTAATGTGAGTGTATCGCTGGTCGGAACAGACCTGATGGGCTGAAGGGCCTGTTTCTGCGCTGCATCTCTAAACTAAACTAAACAATTAACCTACAAACCTGTACGTTTTTGGAATGTAGGAGGAAACCGGAGCTACCGGGGAAAACCCACGCAGTCACAGGGAGAACATACAAAGTACAGACAGACAGCGCCCGAGGTCAGGATCGTACCCGGGTCTCTGGCGCTGTTAGGCAGCTATTCTACTGCTCCATTACTATGCTGTCCTTGAACTGCTGCCGTTTTTAACACGTAAATATATCCACAATGCTGTTATGTTCCAGAATTTCCCTGACTACGACCCAGCACAAGTGAATAGTAATATATTTTCAACTCAAGATGGTGCGTGGCTTGGAGGGAACTTCCAGGTGATGGTGTTTCCATGGTTTTGTTGCCCTTGTCAATCTATCTGATAGAGGTTCAATCAAAGTGTGTGTAAGAATTAAAAAAAAACTGCAGGTGCTGGAAATTTGGAATGAAAATGGAAAGCGGTGGAACCAAGCAGCGTCAGACAAACATCGATGGAAAAACAACCAGTTAATGTTTCATGTCTAGAACACTTCATCAGGACTAGAAGAAACAGAAAACAAGCTAGTTTCAGTAGGAGGGAAGATGAGGGATAGAAGGTGGGGGAGGGTGGGGGTGATAGAGTGAGACCAAATGACTCAATGTGACAGCTAATTTACAGGTTATGCATTTGTGTCTGTTTACACCAAGGCTATAGGAGCAGAAAACAAACCAAAAAAAATGTCAAAATGGCGATGGGAGCAAATGGCCGGTTCTAATACAGAGGTAAGGAAAGAGTGTTATCTAAAGTTGTTGAATTAAATATTGAGTCTATAGTAGCCATTTAGTTTAACTCAGTATGTTATAACTTCTTCTTCTTGTGTATGGCGGGCACAGCCTAAACTTGTAGGACGACGTGTTCTATTTGATCGTATTTGATTGTGCATGCCGGGTTGATTGCATTCGTCAAAACAGTGCGGACCACGTGAAGGTTGCAATCCTCCACCCCATGTTATAACTATAACCAGCTATCTTTAAATTTTATCTGACTATAATTACATTTTATCTGACCGTGCACGAGTTTAACTACGAATAAGATCAAAATGAACTTAAACGAGAAGAAGTTTGGTTGAATATCATAAGGGCCTGTCCCACGAGCATGCGACTCCATGCGGCAAGCATGGCCTAACGTGCCAGTCCCACCAGCATTCGCCTGCATGCGGCAAGCGCGACCTAACATGGTCGCTTGAGCCGTACGGCCTCGCGGGGCCGGTCCCACTTCGATCGCCGGAGCCGTATGGAGTTGTGCAGAGCTGGTCCCGACATCGCGCGGGGCTCCGAAAAACTGACCGTGTTTTAAAATTCCGCCCGGCAAAGGCCTGCTGGCCCGCAGCCGCCTCAACGTCGTACGTCATGCACGAACTTCCCGCGTACTTCGCTCGAACTTCATGTCACTCACTCGACCTCCGCGCAGCCCCCGCTTCTGGTTTGGTCGCGCTTGCCGCGTGCAGGCGCATGCCGGTGGGACTGGCCCTTTAGGTTGCGCTTGCCGCATGGAGTCGCATGCTCGTGGGACAGGCCCTTTACTGGTTTTGCTAATACAATAAAGAAACTACTAAATAAGGGACTGTGTTTGGAAGATTTATCTTTGGACGGCATTGAATGTCTCGTGAAGAGCTCGATTATCCCCTGAACTCCTGTCTTCAATCATTGTGACTAGAGGAAAGATTCCTTGAACGATATGAAAATCTGTCACTACATCTAGTTGAAAGCTGCCTTACAGCCAGAAGATTGGTCCCATAGAAGATAGACAGAAGATTGGGCTGAATCTCTGTGAGAGATTACTGCCAGAAGAACTTGTTCCGTAGAAGTGGAACTGAAGAAGGTATCTCAACCAGAGATTGGTTAGACTAATCAACAAAGCAATGTGACTTATCTGAAGATTGAAAACTTCAAAACTTCAAAGTGTGAGTAGACCATGTATTGTATTATGCTGTAAATTTTAAAGCCAGAAGGCTTTAATTAGAACAGCTTCTTAACGAGATGCTGTGCAAGTTTGACAAATTAATCATATTTTAAAGTAAAATTACAAGCTCTGATAAATAGTCTAGAGCAAAGATCTTATAGCAAAGCTCCGCTATAGGATCTTTGGTCTAGAGAATGGCACAGAAGCCAGTTCTGGTAAGAAGTAAAAGTGGATTCCAGCTGCTTGTCCTTGGAATGTTTTGAAGTTGAGATAAGCCACATTCTTTCTAAACTGAAGTCACTCTATACTTGGAAAATAATTAGATGCTTTCTGAAAGTCCAGTTTTGTTTTGGATTACTTTTGGTTTTGTTTTGGAACACACCAGAATGTTTATTAATAAGGCCTAAGCAAACTGAAGAGGTCCTGTTTGTCCAATTAACAGATTTGGCAGTCTGCCAAGACCTGTTTAATATATGGAGCCAGATGAAGCAGATAACGCAGGTGAAGGAGCGCTAGCAGAGGGAGCCTTGGCATCTACAACAAGTAAGCCAGGTGGAGAAGAAGCTGACCTGAAAGGCACCCAGAAGGATAGAGATAAGTTATGGAGGAAGATGGTCCAGTTACTTGAATTCCAGAAGGAGATAATGGAATCAGATGAGAACGTGAAGATAGTGCAATCCAATCTGGAGGAATTATTCAGCATTGCTCACGAGATTGGAGATAACCAAAACTCATTGGTGACTTCACAGCTGCCTCAGGAAGAACTCGAATGATGCATCCAGTGGTTCAAAGAAAGGGTGGAGATATTTGATGATTTTATGGAAGATGCGGAGAAATGGTTAGCTGAAGTTGAATAAAGGACCGCGTGTACTATAGCAGGAGATGCTATGCAACAAGGTGTTGAAATCGAACAAGAAGTAACACCACTAGATAGCATCTCAAACGTCTCTACACGAAGATCAAGGCATAAGTCTGGTTCTGTAGCCAGTTCATCCACAAGGGTATCAGTTCAATTGCCAGCTGAAGCTGACATAGCTGCTCTTTCGTTAAAAGTTAAAGCGATGGAGGAAATGCATAGGATTGAGGAACAAGAAATGCGACAAGAGAAATGCAGAGGAACAAGAAAGGCAGTTGAGTAGAACAGCTGAAACTAGCCACAAAATTGGCAATTGCCAAAAGTACAGCACAGGTAATGGAAATTCGAGGTTGAAGATGCGGCTCGGAAGTGTCTCGGAGGAAGAGTTCCTCAGTCCATGAAGGAGCTGCTGAGCTGGAGACAGCAGTTGGATTAAATCCATAGCCAGGACCACCAGATCTCGTGGCTTTGAACACCCATTGAAACAGTGGCGGGCCAACAACCTCAACAACAGGATGTTAGACCGAAGCAACAAATTTATGGGCCTCCTAATGAGGCTCATAACTAGAGCCAGGATTTTACCATAAATGCCATGTGCCTTTTCATGCCTTTTTTGATGATTTCAGGAAGATAATGCCTTTTTCACGATCGAGTGCCTAAATCAGCCTTTTTTGCCGTTTTAACGTAACTCAGAAGAAAATTTACACCACTGGGGCAAAACCTGGGTGTACGTGGGTGTTAAGTGGTGATTGAAGAGAGGTGTGTGGGAAATGGTCCAGTCTTTGCAAACTGGAGTTATGCTTTAAGTTGGTGTGAAGTGGTGATTGGGAGGAGTAGGTGAAGGGTCCAGTCGTTTCAAACTGGAATTAAGCTGTGAGTAGGTGTGAAGTGTTGGTTGGGGTTATCAGGGTTAAGCTTCTGTTTATCGAAACTGCAGTTGAACTCATTCAGGTAGTTGGTCAGCTGACGATTGTCCAAGGAGCGGGGGGTTTTCCTCTTGTAGCTTGTGATTTCTTGCAAACCCTTCCACAGTGAAGAAGAGTCATTTGCTGAAAACTTGTTCCTCAACTTCTCAGAGTACCTTTCCTTGGCGGCTCCTCTTCTTAGCTTGTACTTGGCCTGCCTGTAGAGGTCTGCATACCCGCTCCTGTAGGATCTACCTTTGCAAGCGTCAAAAATGCCTAAAGTCAAGTCAACACCTTGTAAAAAACTGAACAATTTGGTGAGAGTGTATGGGAGCGATATATTCTCTACAGACAACTGTGTGCTGTTTTGCAATGCATGTGAGAAATCAGTGAATCATGAGAAAAAATATTTCATCTCCATGCATGCATAGAAAGCTAAACACAAGTTGGTGGCAGAGAAACAGAAGGTAGGAAATACGCAAGCTTGGCTCCTCACAACATTTATTGCTGACTCCAATCGCATTTCTGAGTTTCCGAGTGTGCAATGCATTCATTGAAGCTGGAATTCCACTGGAGAAATTGGCAAGCAAATCTCTGAGGTTTTTTAGGGAAATACACAGAGGAACATATACCAAGCGAGTCATCATTACGGAAAAATTATGTTGACAGCAACTTCAACATTGTTGTGCAGAAAATTTGAGATGAAGTTGCATGCAACAAAATATGGATCCCAATAGACGAGATAACAGATGCTGTGGGGAGATTTGTTGCCAATGTGGTCATTGGTACACTGGAGGCAGGTCAACCAGCAAAGGAATATTTCTTGACATCGGAGGTATTGGAGAAGTCAAAGATCTGAACTATTGCTCAGTTGAATCTTGAATCTTGAATCTTGAATCTTGGCTAAGACCTTACCCCTTTTAATTTACACCGCTAATATTCCAACTACAAAAGGTGATTCCTCCAGTTATCCTAGAAGGATTGTCTTGCATTAAAGCTTACATGGTTTCCCTGGCTTCAAATGGAGTAACACAATATTTAAAATAAGTATTTTGGTTGCTGGGTGGATGAGCCAATTTCCAGACCCCTGCAGGTATCTCCCAAGAAAAAGTGCCTTTAAAAAGATAGATAAAGAGTGTAATGGCCAGTTCTCACGGTGCGACCTGACGCAAGATGTCACCAGAGTGAAGTGGTCGTGGTCCAGCACGAGTTCCGTACGATATAACGGGGGTAGATAAAGAGTTCCCACGGTATGCGGCAATTCTGTCATTTGTGCGAGTGCCTTGTCCGTCTCCCGATCTTTCCCGTTAATCGTGAATGAACATCGTGGACTGTAGTGTAGTTAATCACGTGGCACAAATGATGTTACTTTGTTGTCACACACTATATTTGTTTTTTTCACCTGAGCTCTTTAATGAGCTGAAGAATAATCTGTGTTTTTTTAGACAAATGTTGTTTGTTGTGATGCACCTTCTCTCAATATGTGCAAGAAGTCGTCTTTTTATTTTGTCAAATATGAATATAGACTGTGTCTCACATTGACCGTGATGATTGTGTTATTTTATGATCTACTGAGAGGTGAAACTTTCAGTCTGAAGAAGGCTCTCGACCCGAAACGCCACCCGTTCCTTCTCTCCAGAGATGCTGCCTGTCCCGCTGAGTTGATCCAAGCAACTGGTGTCTATCTTCAAAGGACTGACCACCGGGCTGGTTGTCGGGGCTGGCGTGTTTCGTTTCACAGACCGAACTTGGGACGGGACTGGAGTTGGGAGGGAAAGGTGGGGGAGTCGAGGGAGAGGAAGGGGAGACAGATGGGGGTGTCTTCATTTAGTGGCGGTTGGTGTCTGTCACTGAAACAGGCAGGTGAGATTTCACATCCACCTTGTATGTGCTCTCTCTCTCTTTTTTTTTTTTTTTTTTCTTTTTCAAAGACTTTATTCAACACATCAAATAATACAACAGATCAAGTCATACACAAAACGAACTTACATTATATCCAGTGTCATTATAGTACAACATTACAATCATTATTCACAATACTCTCAACCCCACGCGGTGACCAGCGCCCACGGAATACCTCCAAAGTCCCCGTGAGCACCGCATGTTCCCTCTCCAGGGACACGCGTGCACGGACGTAGGCCCGACAGAGGGGCAGGCAGCCGACTCTTGCCTGACCATCCGCCGCCTGCTGCCTGGATCCGTGTATGGCCATCTTGGCCGGGCCCAGGAGTAGACCGACAGGTAGGTCCCACCCTCCCACTTGGCTCTCCCCACACCCTGCCTTGTGTCCAAACACAAGAATCGTAGGACTAAAATGTAACCAGAACTTTAGGAACAACCCCTTCAGATATTGATACAGGGGCAGTAGCCTCTCACACTCCATATAAATGTGGAACACGGTCTCTTCCTCGCCACAGAAAATACAAGCAGCGGACGAGTCCGTGAACCGACTCAAAAGTTTGTTACACGCCACCGCTCTGTGCAGCACTCTCCACCCCAGGTCCCCCACATATAGGGGGACAACTCCCTTGTAGAGGGACCCCCACTGGGGACCTTCCCCTCCTTCAGGTGGTAACACCTTCCGCCATGGTGTGTCGGGACGGGAGACGAAGGCAAGGAGGTGCAGAATGTGCAGGAACATTCTATACAGTGAGCGTCTCTTCGCGTCACGAAACGGCACGCTAATCATCTCCGAAAGGCGGCTCAGGTTGTGTGAACCGGTGCCCGAGATATATCCCGGAACCGAGGCCCAACGAGCAGATCTGACGGAGCGGGTAAGAGCTCATTTAAAACCACTCTAAGCGCACGCCTCTCCTCGACACCCGCCATGATTTGTTGAGGACCGGCCACTCCCGCAGCCGCAACATCCCCCTCCCCTCGTGGAGCAACACGCTGGCTGAAAACAACCAGATTCCTCACTCTTAACACATCCCGGTACAAAACAGGCAAGCCCCTTAGGGCAGGTCGACTGATGCCCGCCACCGGGAGCCGCGAGACCCCCCCTTAGACAACGACCCCGTCGGAAAAAATACGTGGCCAAAACGTGCCATCTGGGGGGTTCTCTATATACATATACCTCCTCAGAGTCCTGAGGCGGAGAGCCGCCACCTGGGTACGCACGCATACCAAGGATTGGCCGCCCTCCTCTAACGGGAGACTCCGGACAGCTGCGGAAACCCAGTGCTTCCTATTTCCCCAAAAGAAGTCCACCAGCTTCATCTGTAAAGCATTTACAAAAATGGGAGGTGGGACAAGAGTAGCCAGCCGATACCATAACATGGAGGCCACCAGCTGATTTATGACCAACACCCTCCCCTGAAAAGAAAGAACTCCAAGCAGGCCTGACCAGCGCCCCAGCCTGGCAACCACTTTCGTCTCCAACTCCTGCCAATTTGCCGGCCAAGCATCCTCAGTGGGACTCAGGTACACCCCCAGATAGAGGAGGTGCGTGGTGCTCCACGCAAACATTGCCATCTCCTCTGGCAGAGAGTCCACCTGCCACTGACCCACTAAAAGTCCAGAGCACTTGCTCCAATTAATCCTGGCAGAAGATGCATCCGAGAAAATCTTCTGGCAATCACGCATCCTCCGCAGGTCACCAGGAACGGTGAACATAAGGAGTACATCATCGTCATAGGCCGAAAGAACCAACTCCACCCCTGGGCCCGGTAGGGCCAGGCCTGTCAACCTCCTCCGAAGAAGACACAGGAATGGCTCCACACAGACTGAGTACAACTGACCTGACATGGGGCACCCCTGACGGACCCCCCTCCCAAAACGAAAAGGAACCAACAACGCACCATTGACCTTCACAAGGCACTCCACTGCAGCATACAAGAGGCGGACCCGGGCTACAAAATGCGGTCCAAATCCAAACGCTTGCAACGTTCCGAACAGGTATTCATGCTCTACCCTATCAAAAGCCTTCTCCTGATCAAGAGACAGAAACGCAGCTGACTGACCAGTTCCCCGTGCTAGATGAATCAGGTCCCTAACCAGGTGGATGTTATCCTGAATGGACCGACCAGGGACTGTGTAAGACTGGTCATGGTGAATCAGCTGAGACAGCACAGAGCCCAGGCGATTTGCCATCGCCCATGCAAATACTTTATACTCTGTGCATAGGAGAGAGACCGGGCGCCAGTTTTTCACAGGCGGAGTTCCCCCTTCTTGGGCAGCAGGACAACAACTGCTCTACGCCACGAGAGGGGCATCTCCCCTGTCGCCAGGCTCTCCCCCAGAACCAACATGTAATCACCCCCGAGGATACCCCAGAAGGCTCTTACAAACTCTACCGTCAGCCCATCCAGCCCGGGGGACTTACCCCTCCTGAGCTGATGCAGTGCACAAGTCAACTCCTCCAAAGATAAAGGGCCATCAAGAAGATCGGCCACCTCCGTATCTATATCCGGTAGACTCTCCCACAGGTCCTGCTGAGCTTCCCCGCTGACTCCACCTGCGGAGAACAGGGAACCATAAAAGGACCTGACCAAGGCACTAATCCTCTCCGGATCTGTGAAAGAGGAGCCATCATCTGCAAGCAGCTCCACGAGCTGCTTGCGGGCTCCCCGCCCTTTCTCCAGAGAGAAAAAGAAAGGCGAAGCTTGATCCAGATCGTGCAGCATCTGGACCCGCGCCCTCACGTAAGCGCCTCGGGACCGCTCAAGTTGCAGGTTCCTCAAGGCTTCCTTCTTCTCATGAAACACACCCCATTCGCAAGAGTCACCTCCAACCTGACCCAGGCGAGACTCTGCGTCCATCAGCTCCCTCTCAAGCTTCTCAACCGCTGAGTCCCGCCGCCCGGTCGACCCCCACGTGTATTCCTTACAAAAAATACGGATGTGAGCTTTCCCCACATCCTACCACTGCCTTAGGGAAGAGAAGCATCTCTGCCTCTCTCTCCACCGCACCCAAAACCGAGTGAATGACTCCCGGAAACACCGATCCTCCAGCAGCCGGTTATTAAAGTGCCAGTACGCAGACCCAGCCCGAACGCGCGCTGGATTAAAATCCACACGCACCAGACAGTGGTCCGAGCATGGCACCAGCTGCATTGAGGCCGCTGAGACACGGGAAACAAACGCTCGGGAGATATATATTCGATCAATGCGGGAACCACCGCCCTCAGACCTCCGCGAAAAAGCAGTGGAGTCTGGGTTGAGGTCCCGCCACGCATCAACCCTCTCAGCTTCTTTGCTACAGCAGGAGCACACTAAGTACCAGAACGATCTCGCACCTCAAGTGTGCAGTTAAAGTCCCCCCCAAGGAAGACACAGACACACGCTCCCCAATCAATAGTGCTCAACAGAGCCTTCACCTCCTGAAGTAGGCCGGCCTGCATCGTGCCGGAGCTGGGGGCATACACGTTAATGAAATGCAACGGCATGCCATCCAGGCTCACGGCCAGATGGAGCAAACGTCCTGGCACAACTTCTTGCACTTTTATAATATTGGGCATGAAATTCTGAGCCAACAGAATGGCCACCCCACTCGAATTTGAGCTAAGATGACTCATATAGACCTCTCCTTCCCACTCCAACCTCCAAGTGGGTGCATCCTTGACAACAGTATGCATCTCCTGCAGAAAACACACTGCAAATTTCCCCTCCCTAAGGACCGATAAAAGCTGGAACCTGCGAAAACTCGCTCTACTCCCGTTTAAGTTTAGGGTAGCTAACGTGAATGCACTGGTACATTAAATTGAAATCCTCATACTTCTCCTCCTGGGCTCTGTAGCCCCCTCTCTTTTTAGGAACTCCAAAAAGTCCCTAAACTGGCACTGCTCAGAGCCAGGACGATCACTATCCTTGTTCGCAAGGATAGCCTCGAGAGTTTTAACTAAGGCCGACAGATCAGCCCACCGTCTCTTAGCAGCGTCAATCTTTTTCTTGTAGCTACGGCTTATCTTTAGAAACTCCCTCACCTCACAGATAACAATTTCATGAGACTCGTCCTTGGTTCCTGGGCTATCGTCCAAGTTACTCGCACCTGACACAACACGCTCAGCATCCCCAAGGTCATTTTCAGAATTCGAAAAACCAGAGCTCTCTGGAATTTCGCCAACCCCTCCACACAAATCGGCCCCACCACTCTCCCTCTCCTCCGGCATGACATCACCCCCAGGATCAATGCTGGGGAAGGGTCCCAAAGCCCCTATCTGCATCACGCAGCCCACTGATTGGCTGGGCTCCTGCGCTCTGTCCTCACCCTCCATACCTGGGCCTGGGGAAGAGAAAATAAGAGGCACCCCCAGGGTCTGTGGTAAACTGGCACCCCCAGAATCTGAAAGAAGGTCGCTGCCTGAAGTAACTCCGACCTCCACAGCACCGAAAGCACCCCCTCCACTGGCAACACCCAGAGGCTCTCCACTAGTTTGTTTCCTCTCCCCTACTAAATCACCGGCAATACAATATACACCTCAGAACCACCATTGGCTCTAAAATTGAGCACTGATTGGAACACCACTCCCCCCGACCACCCCCCCCCCCCCCCCTCGGGCTGACTCTGCTCATCCCCCGTCTCAGGGTCCGCACTACCAGGGGAGCTTACCCCACCCTCCTGCGTGCTAACACCCTCAGTAGGCCTCTGAAACGAGGGGACCTCCTCCGACCCAGAAGACACACCCCCAGGGGAGCCAAGATCAACACACAATGAGATCCCCCCCTCGGAGGGCCCCTGAGACAAAAGGACATCCCCCTGCCCAGAGGACACAACTCCAGAAGGGTCTACTCCATCACCTGACCCTGTGGTATCCTCGAGAGATCCCTGAGGTGGATGCTCAACCTCCAACCCAGACAACGTCATTTCCTGACCTCCAACCACATTGGTGGTGGAAGGTCTGGAAAAATCCACCCCCCTAACTTTGGACTCACGTCCCAGCTCTTCTTCACCAGGCCCAATCCTCCTTTTTGTCCCACTAGCATGCGGCGGTGTGGTAACCTCCATAAGGAGAGGGCCTTCCTCCTCCACACTACCCCCAGCCTCCTTACCACCCGCGCATTTTGCCTACCCTACCCCCTTCAGAGCCACCTCAGCTCCTTGCTGGGCCACGGCAGTTTCACTCTGGACCCCTACCTGGAGCTGACAGGCGCCCCTTGGGTGATCTCCGTACTCGGCAGTAGCACACCCACCTGCTTTTGACTCGCTTGGGTGGTCTTTATCTGCTTCTTCTTCTTCTTCTTCTGCTGCTCCCATTTCTCTCCCCCCTCACCCTGTGCCTCACCTTCAGCCACCCCCTCAGGTTCAGGATGTAGGGGGCGGGGGCCCTCGCTGCCCTGGGTCCCCAAGGCTGAAACTGCAAACCCAGAAGGGTTATCCCCACTGCCCCGGATCACCGAGGCAGAGCCGGCAGCCCCTGCCAGGTCAGCGGTTCCACCCCGCCCCTCCGAGACCTGACGAGCAACCCCTGATGTGCCAGCAGTGCATTCCTGGGCCGCTGCGCGAGAAGTTCTAGCAGCGACCCCTTGATTAGGACATTCCCTTCGGAGATGTCCATAACCACCGCACGCATGACACCGTGCCTTTCCCCAACTCCAACGCACGGTTCTGGGGAGACCCCTACACTTCACCTCGAAACTCCCCTCATCACCTTCTCCCTCCCCCACCTTCATGAACACCCTCCTTTTGAAACTAAAAATCCCTTCTTCCTCCGGGTCCCCCCCAGGGTGCATGAGCCTAAAGCACTTAGACCGCACCTCCCCAATCTGAGACAGGTGTGGAAAGAGTGTCGCATCCGGAATACATGTGGGGCAACTCCGCAGGAGAACCGGTCTCACCCTGGACACCCATGGGTCCACCTGTATATGGACCCCCCCCACTGAAATCCCCCTCTCCACCATTGTGGCCACATCCTCCGAGTTCTTCAATATCATCTCAACCTTTCCCCTCTCGAGCTCGGAAGAGACAATAGCCCCCCTACCAAGAAGGGCATTCATAGCCTTCGTAATTGATCCCCTGGACATCTGGGGCCCAGTTTGAACCGAGATACCAAAACTGTCCCAGTCCAAGTCAACATGAAGCTCATGTTCAGATGTCCTCGCTTCCGCTGCTGATGTCACTACTGCGTAGCTCCTCGCCTTCGGCCGAGCCCCCGCCATCGCCATCCGGGCAGAGGCACAAACCAGCTTCCGGCACCCTAGCAGCTCAGCAAATAAATTCCCAGGGACAGTCACAGTCCAAAGCAATCCTCAAAAAGCAAAGTCCTCCAGCTGAAAGTAGAAAATTCTCCAAGTTCAATCCACTGCCGAGAAAACCTCGCCTTGTCTTGCCTAAACCAAAAGCACCATCTTCACATTAAGCCAGGCAGCCGCACTGTGCAAAATGACTTTAGGGCAGAGAATCAGTGCCAAAAACACGACAAAGACACCGAAAACTTCATGCCCTCGCTCTCCAGGCACTCTTGGCAGTCCGCCAATGGCAGCCGCTCCCTCGACAATGTAGAGAAATCTCAGGGCTTTTCACACTTGTGGAGGCATTTTTAAAGCACAGGAAAGTTTCAACAGTCCAACAATAAGTTAAACTATGAAGCCCCTCTGCCTCTCTTCGTTCTCCTTCCACCAAAAAACCTTGAAAGGCCACTTAAATCCTCTCAGCCACTGGAGCTGAGAAAGAGACACAGCCTCTCTCTCTCTCTATCTATCTCTCTCTATATCTCTCTCTGTCTCTCTATCTATCTCTCTCGCTCGCTCTCTATCTCTCTGTCTCCCTTTCTCTCTCTCCCTCTCTCTCTCTCTCTCTCTCTCTCTCTCTCTCTCCCTCTCTCTCTCTCTCTCTCTCTCCTCTCTCTCTCTCTCTCCCTCTCACACAGGCATGAATGGATGAACTCCACGGGCCAGGCAGCATCTACGGAGGGAAATGGACAGGCGACCCATTCTTCAGGCTGCCTTATGTCTCTCTCCCCCCCTCCCCCCAACTCCCACCCACACACACGAATGCTGGAGAAACTCAGCGGGTGCAGCGGGTGCAGCGGGGCCGAAACTTTGTCTATTTCCTTCGTTCCATAGATGCTGCTGCTCGCCTGTCAATTTCCCTCCGTAGATGCTGCCTGGCCCGCGGAGTTCCTCCAGTTAGAAACTGCTTTCAGACAAAAAGAGACACAAACTGCTGGAGTAAAATAGCTCAGCCAGTGAGGTACCTGAACACACAAAAATGAAAACGAATAAAAATGTGATTATTTCACCTCCCTTCAACTATTTTGTGTTTCAGCATGAGAGGGATTATAACATTAGAGACATTCCTCTTGTAGTTATGTGTTAATGAAGAGTTGCAGACATCAATCTGATAGTAAAAAATATATTTATTTAACCTCACCTTATGTCCCTTCTGTCAGGCTTCCGGGTTTACCGTTCGCAGGAGTTCCCACGGTACCCGCAAGAGTTATTACAGATATCGCACGGATATCGCACGGGCCACTGTGTTCAAACAGTGTTGCAAAGCTCACCAAGGCACTCTTGGAGAAATTCAAAAATGTTTGAATTTTCTTCCGACCTCAAAAAGTATCACGACTACCTGACGTTAGCGCCACGGAGGTCCTCGGGGGTCCACGAATGCCGTACTGTTATCGCAGAAGGTTCCCACGATGTTAAACTCTTGTTAAGTCTTGCTTCAGGTCGCACCGTGAGAAAGCCCTTTAACAGACAAGCGAAAAAAAAAAAAACGTCAAAAATCACAGTATAGGTGAGTATGTCCCACCCCCTGGTGGAATAATTCTTGTAAACTTCCATAGATGTTAATTTGTTAGCTCCGCCCCATACAGAGTAATAATTTAAAAAAGGGACTGAGCAGAACAGAATATAGCAAAAAAAAAGAAAATGATAAGTATATGATTTCCTCTGGGGAGTCAGATTTCCCACAAATTAGATATTGCTTTATACAGTGAATACGAGATGAATATTTGGTAATTAGATTTATATATAGAACTTATTAACTAGCTTACGGAAATTGTGATGTCAAACAAATAGCCGATTTAAAATCGGTACTTAAAGCAATTTATTACTGTCACCAGCAGTTCCGCAGACAGAGCGAGAACTCTCTCTCCTCCCCTCTCAAACACCCTTCGACAGCTTCCCCACTCATTGTAATACCATCTCTAAACTTCCACACATCTTGCCGCAACTTACTCAGTACCTATCTACACTTACTCGACCTCTCTCTCTATTAACCTCTGCCCTCTCCCTGGGCCTCCCATCATCTCGCTTCACTACTTGACTCCCCTAACTTTCCATAACTTCCTAACTAATTCTCGCTAATTCGCCCTTTCGATGACACTCTGTAACACTCCCCAGGTCACTCTTCCATCCTCTACCCTCTAATTCTCTATTACCTTAACCCTACTCCCCACTTTCTCTACCATATTCCCGCTCTGTCATGCAGACTGTCAGGAGGTCCAAACGTCTTTTTATCGGGTGATTTGTAACTGCCTTCTAAATATGAACAAACTATTTGGCCATAACATAAATTTGGTGACTCTCATAGTTAAATATTAAATTTAAATTAAATTACACGACTTACTGCTTGAGTTTTTTCTATTAGTATGTTAATATGTTAGATAAGTTGTTAAGAATTGCAACTTGTTGACACAGATGCATTATACAGGGAGAGAGTAATCTCTCTTTCTCTCCATCCCTTCCCCACATTTTGGCCAATTGCCCAGAAACACGTTCCAGTTCCGTCTTCAGTCTTTGAGCTGTCTGATTGATCTCTGTGGTTGCAGATTCCAGTTCTCTGATGGCATCACTTGAAGTGAGAATAATGGGTTCTAACTTGTTACTAATGTCCGTTTCAAACTTTTAATTTCTCCCTTCAGGGAGGAATTCACCTCCTCTGTATGAACTTGTACCGTATCGATTTTCTCACATATTTCTTCTTCCAGCCACGATATTTATCTTCAGAGCAATAAGTTGCTCATCCAGTTTTGTGTCCAGCTTTTTGAGCTTTTCAGCCAGTAACTCTTTAATGTCTTGCACCAGAGCTTGTCTTAGTGTTTGCTCTTGCTCTTGTTCCATAGTTAAAGTAGAGCTTTCTTCCTCAGAGCCTTGAGAAATGTCCTCACCTTCCTCGTAGTGTTTTCCCACGAGTTTTGGTCTTCTAGGAGGAGGGGTGGGAAGGTTCCTTTTCTGATACAGTTTTCTCATTTAAAATACCGGAGTCGGGTTGATTTCTGATGACGTCACTTACGCGACAACGGGCATCTGCCGGTCAGCGTTTTATTCATCCGTTTTTTATTTTTGGGTGTTTTGCACATTTTTACGGAGCAGAGCTAAATGGCACACGTCTTAGCTCTCCATAGCACCAACGGAAGTCCTATTCTGCAAACTTGTTAATCATGCCTTTTACATTTTCATCCAAATAATTTATATAGATGAGAAACATCACTGGGCCAAGCATTGAACCATGAGACACACCAGTAGTCACTGACCTCCAGTCCAAAAAACAACTTTCCACCCTCTGCTTCCATCCATGAAGCCAACTTTTTATCCATTCTGTTGGTCTCCTTGCATCGTATGTAATCTAACTATCCAGTGCAGCCTATCATGCGACCTTGCGGAACCTTGTCAAATGCCTTTTCATCACATTTTCAGAAAACTCTATCAGGTTTGGGGGATATAACCTATGTATAAAACTGTGCTGACTATCCATAATCAGCCATTGTCCATCTAAATGAATTTATATCTTATCCCTCAGAATACTCTAGTAATTTTCCAACCGGCTCATACTATAACTGGCTACAAAGCAAAGTCAGGCAGCATTGCTAGCGATCGTGCGTCCTTTCCTGATGAACTTAATGCATTCTATGTTCGCTTTGAGCAAAAGGCCAACAAAGTGACGACATCTGTCCCATCAGATCTGTGTGTGCCTTTTACCAGGGTTAATGTTACATAAGTTAGGTTGGTCTTCTTTAGGGTGGACTCATGGAAAGCAACTGGCCTGAATGTTTCCCTTCCCGGCTGAGCCCCTGTGCCAGGCTTGGTGTGTGACACTGCCTGGTACTGCTTCTCAACCTTGATGTTGTCATCCTCCCTGAACGCACCCAAAAGGGCATACCTGTTGGGAAAGGGGTCACCTGCACTCAATGTCTATTTCCCTTCCCCGTGGTCACCCACCTTCTCCCTTCCTGGACCTTGGGCGTGATGACCTAACTATATATCTTTTCCACAAAGGTCTCAATTTCCTGAATGACCTTGATGTCTTCCAGCTGTGCCTACAGTTCCCTAAAGCCCCTGTCCCACTTAGGTGCTCTTGGCATGCTAATTACGCGACCTCGTGGTCTCGTTGAGGCGCGACGGTCCCCCGAAGATCGCGCGCGATTTCATGCGCCCGCACAGCCGTCTGGAGTGTGCGTGACATCATTTGAAGATGGACACAAAATGCTGGAGTAACTAAGCGGGACCGGCAGCATCTCTGGAGAGAAGGAATGGGTGACGATTCGTGTCGAGACTCTTCTTCAGTCTGAAAGAAGGGTATTGATCCGAAACGTCACCCGTTGCTTCTCTCCAGAGATGCTGCCGGTCCCGCTGAGTTACTCCACCATTTTGTGTCTATCTTCAATTTTCTTGGCCCCGCACTTTATTTATTAGATTTTCAAACAAATGTACAATTCACAAAGGAAGGTAGAAAGCTCAAACAATTTAAAAAACACTTAAACAAAATTATCAAATTAAAATATTACAATTTTTATCTGTAATGTATTCGACCTCCTGTGGTGACCAGCGGTCACAGAAGGCCTCCACAGTCTCCATGGACACCGCATGTTCCCTTTCTGGAGACACGCGAGCATGGATGTAACCCCGGAAAAGGGGTAGGCAGCCGACCGCTGTGCGGCCATCGACTGCCCGCTGCCTGGACCCGCGAATGGTCATCTTGGCCAGGCCCAGGAGCAGTGTATAAAAGTCAGACCCAGGCCACAAAGTGTGGTCCAAATCCGAACGCCCGCAGAGTCCTCAGAAGGTAGTCGTGCTCCACCCTGTTGAATGCCTTCTCCTGGTCGAGGGAGAGATAGGCGACTGACTGACCAGCCCCCTGGGTCAGATGGATCAGGTCCCGGGCCAGATGAATATTGTCTTGGATGGACCTGTGTACGACTGGTCAGGGTGGATCACCTGGGACAGCACGGGGCCCAGCCGATTCGCCAATGCCCGTGCAAAAACTTTATAGTTCGTGCTGAGGAGAGAGACCGGGCGCTAGTTCTTCAAAAGGTGGAGATCGCCCTTCTTGGGCAACAGGACAACAACTGCCCTGCGCCACGAGAAGGGCATCTCCCCAGTCGCCAGGCTCTCCCCCAGGACCTTCATATAGTCACCCCCCAGGACATCCCAGAAGGCTCTAAGGTGCTCCACAGTCAGCCCATCCAGCCCTGGAGACTTGCCCCCTTTGAGCTGGTGCAGGGCACCAGTCATCTCCTCCAGAGTTAGGGGATCATCCAGGTGTTCAGCTACATCATTGCACACAGCAGGTAAGCCCTCCCACAGGACATCTTGCGCCCCCCCCACTCGATGTGCCTGCCGAGAACAGAGTCTTGTAGAAAGACCCAACCGAGGCACCAATGCTCTCTGGATCTGTGACAGAGGAGCCATCATCCGCAAGCAACTCAACAAGCTGCCTGCGGGCTCCTCGCCCCTTCTTCAGAGAAAAGAAAAAGGGGGAGGCGCGGTCCAGATCGTGCAACATCTGTACTCGTGACCTCACATACGCGCCCCGGGACCCCCTAAGCTGCAAGTCCCTCAGTGCTCCCTTCTTCTCCTGGTATTCCTCCCACTCACACAAAGCCCCACCAGTCTGATCCAGACGTGCCTCCGAGTCGAGCAACTCTCTCTCAAGCCGTCCGATCTCGGAGTCCCGCCCCTTGGTCGACCCCCTCGCGTAGTCCTGGCAAAACAGACGGACGTAGGCCTTCCCCACGTCCCACCACTGCCTTAGGGAAAGGAAACGCCCCTGCCTTTCTCTCCACTTCGCCCAGAACTGCCTGAATGAATCCTGGAATTGCCGATCCCCCAACAGCTGGGTATTAAAATGCCAGTACGCGGACCCAGCCCGTGTGCGCATCGGGATAAAATCCACTCGCACCAGGCAATGGTCCGAGCATGGTGCCGGCTGCATGGAGGTCGACAAAACACAGGAGACATAGGCCTTGGACATGTATAAATGATCAATACGGGAACCACCACCCTCAAACCTGTACGAGAAGGCGTTAGAGTCAGGATGGAAATTCTGCCAAGCATCTACCAGCTCAAAAGAGTCCACCATTAACCCCTAAAGTCTTTACTGCACCCGGGTCACGCTGAATGCTAGAGCGATCTCTTGCCTCGAGGGCACAATTAAAATCTCCCCCATGGAAAACACACTCCCCACGGTTGATAGTATTCAACAACGTGGTCACTTCCCTTGTTAAGCGCGTCTGCATTACGCCGATCTTGGGGACGTACACATTAATGAAGTGTAATGGCACACCATCCAAGCACACGGCCAGATAGAGCAAATGGCCTGGTACAATGTCCTGCACTTTGACGATCTCTGGCTGGAAAGACGGGGCCAACAGGAAGGCCACTCCACTCGAATTGGAGCTGAGATGACTCATGTAGACCCCCCTTCCCACTCCAGGAGCCAGGTGGGTTCATCATTAGCCACAGTGTGTGTTTCCTGCAGGAAGCTCACCGCATACCTCCCGTCCCTGAGCACTGAGAGATGGTGAAACCTACGGAGAGACCCCCTGCCCCCCCCATTGATATTCAGGCTGGCTATATTGAGCTTCATTTTGAAAGTACACTAGATCTTTTACCCGCCCCCGGTGAAGGATTGGAGCCACCCCTAACCTTCTGCCCTCTCTTTAGGCCCTTAAAAAGCTCTTGGAACTGGCGCCTCTCATTTCTTATTAGCCCCGCCTCATTCCCCTTCTTCTGAAGGATGGCATAAATGGACTGCATGGGCGCACTCAGATCCGACCAGCGGTCGACAGCCAAATCCACCTTGTTCCTACTCCCTCTAGTGTCCTTTAAGAACTTCCGAAGTTCCCAGACTTCGACATGTCGAGACCCGGGGCCATGGGTGGAGCAGTCGTTAACTCACTGTCGATGGACTATGTACCCCTCCTCCTCGCACTCAATGTCCGAGCCCGAGTCTGGAAGGTTACTACTCTCAACCGCCTCACTCACCCCTCCCTGTGAGTCACATCACACAGTCCCTCCTCTGTCACCATCCCACCCCCAGGATCCGTGACAGGGGCAGGTACCAGTGCCTCTGACTGCGGCAAGCTATCTGACAATTGGCCAGTCTCCTGCACGCTCCCACCGCCCTCTGTAACCGGATTGGGAACAGTGAAGTCGGAGCAAGTCTCCGGGCCTTGCTGTAAGCGGGCCTGTCTGGAGTCTGACCGAAGGACACGATCAGAAACGATCTTACCCTCCTCCTCACCCAGGGTACCCGCCCCTGCACCGTCACCCAGAGAGTCCCCGTCCCCCTCCACCAGGTGAATCACCTCACTGTGGCCCACATGTTACTGAAGTCTCCCTTGCTCCCTCAACCAGTGGGGCATCACACCCCTCAACTAGGCTTGTAGCCTCAACAGGGAGCTCATGTTGGGGACCCACCCCCTTCACCCAAATCCTCCCCTTCAGGCTGCCCCTGGTCATCCACTAAGCTAGCAGATGCGTTCTCTGGGGGAACAGCCGCCAAGAGTAATATATCGCCACTCTCAGGTGGTCCCTGACCTACAGAGGCACCCTCCCCCTCAGAGGAAGCGTGCCCTGGGTTCTCCACCTCAACAGGAGGGGAAGGCTCCCCTTCAGGTTGCCCCTGACCTTCAGGGCCCTTCTCTGTATCGGAGGACCCATGCCTCCTCCTCTTCCAACCACTGGCGTGCGGTGGTACGGTGAGCTCCTTTGCAGAAGCCTCTACCTCCGCACTACCATCTATCTCAGAGGCGAGCACAAAGTTATCTGCTGCCAGGAGTCCCGCTTGGAGGTGATCATCTTCTAGGGGACCGGCCTGGAGATGTTTCTTCTTTTTCTTGACTTTCCTCCCCCGCTGTTGCTCCCAAACCTTCCCATCCACCCCACGCACTTCACCGGCATCCACCACCACAGGTCCGGGACATGGGGGTGGTGGGGGGATAGGGGTTGGGGGTAGGGGTTGGGGGTAGGGGAGTAAAGCCTTCACGGGCCACTGTGGTAAAACCAGCAGCCCCAGATGGGCCAGTAGTGCTTTCCCGGGGCCACCGTGGTGGAACTGGCAGTCCGGGTCCTGGGACAATTCCTGCGAAAATGCCCCACCTTTTTGCAAGCGTGACAACGCACTTGACCTGCGTTCCAGAACACCTGATAGGAGAAATCATCCACCTCCACCTCAAAACTCCCCTCTGTGTCCGTCCCCTGTGCCAACTGTATATACACGCGATGCTTGAACGTATATATATGTTGCATCTCAGGATCGTCAAACCTGTACAACAGTTTGGTGAGCCCTGACCGCACCTCCCCCAGCTTCTTTACATGTGGGTTCAGGAGCGCATCCAGAACAAAAGTGGGAACGTTGGACAGAATGACCGGCAAAATGGGACCCCCCCACGGGTCCACCGCCGTGAAATTCCCACCTGCTGTTACCCCCCTTTCCAGAGCCAGAGCCACCGCCTGTTCAGTCTTTAGTAGAACAACAACCTTCCCACTGACCACCGCACCCAAGACTATGGCTTTCTTGCCAACAGTCTCACCCAGCGCATCTAGAAAGGCCTTGAAGGGCAGGTTGCTCTGCATGTACATTTTTATACCATATGTGCGCCCCATCAACTAGTGACCCTCAGTCTCCGAGACTGCTGACCGTGCGACAGCTGCATAACTCTGAGGGGCCGCCATCTTTAGGGCGTGGCACAATGCACAAAGTATCAGTACTTTATAAATCCAAGCAGTCTTTCTGCTGTTGCTGCACCTCCACTCTTTTGCAGCAGTTAAATAGTCAAGTGAAGGCTTTCCTGGCAAGCAACAGAAGCAGTCTCCTCCTGATAAGATAGGAAATGTCCGTGCCAATCCTCCCCGTCGTTAAAAATGGAGCTTCCGGAGGCTTCTTCCCCAGGTCTCCGTCACCTCCCCAGCTTCACCGAAATCCAAGGCACTGTTGCCGTTCTTACCCAGCACACCTGGACCGGGCAAGTCGGTGTAGGAGGGAGCTTTCCGATGTTACTGACCACAAACACCGCTCCAGACTCAGCTCCGACTTGTACAAGTGTAACTTGGCCTTCCGCCAACCACAGGCGCTCCTACGACTTTCCAGATACACGGACAAATCCTCACTAATTAGAGGAATCTTTGAACAAAGAAAGTCTCTGCAGATCGACAAAGCTCTGAACTGCAAAGTCTGACTGCTTTTGTTTCTCCCCGCTAAACAAATCCTTCCAAAAAGTTCATCAAATCCTCCCTGCCAGCAGAACAGCTCCTCTCCTGGCCCCTCTCTGGGAGTAGAATTGGGGGCGGATCCAGACCGCAACGGCCGTGAGCCCCAGGCAGAGTTCGGCGATCGTTTGCCTGCTTCTGCTGCTGTTGGAGGTGAGACGTTGCGTAGCGCCAGGGTCTTGGGCCTGTTCCACTTCTGCAGTCAGTTACGCGACAGGCCATTGGTGGGCGAAGATATCGTTCGCTACAAAATTTCGAAGCCCCGCGCAATGACGCGCGCAACTCTATACCCCTCTGTGCTTCTAAGTGGGACCGCCCTCACACGGTCATAAGATGCCCGTGCACCTCAACGCGACCACGAGGTCGTGTAATTTGCGTGCCAAGGACACGTAAGTGGGACAGGCCCTATCTTCACGCTATCTTCACACCTCCTGGAGCACCAATGTTGAGCATTTTTGGGGAAGGATGCATTGTTCCTATTCTCATTGATTGTGGTCAATGGGTCAGAATTCAAGCATCCATGGCAGTTGGTGGAGCTGACTCCTAGGTCCAGGAGTTTAGAAATGAGTTTGGATGGATGATGGTGTTGAAGGTGGAGCAGTAATCAATTAATAGACATAGGTGTCCTTGTTATCTACATGTTCCAGAGATTTATATAGGGCCAGGGAGATGGAGTCTGTTGTGATCCTGTTGAAAGGGTAGTTGAGAAACTCTAAAGGCGGCATAGGACGATGGAGTTAAGGTGCACATTACAGTTCTTCAAGATGGCAGATATCAGAACCAAGAACACTACAGCACAGATATGGATCCTTTAGCACTGAATGTTTGTGCCGAACATGATGCCAAGTTAAACTGATCTCCTGATTGTACATGTTCCATACCCCGCTGTAGGACAGAATTTTGTGCTATTTTGTGCTAAACTCGTACCCTGTATCTAGCTTTACTCAGATAGGCCCAGGGACAAAATAAAATAGCTTGTACATCAATGGTGAGTCGATCAAACAAGTCTGTTTATTGAAGGCCTTAACTGTGCGCACCGACTACACTCTGAGAGAACACAAAGTGTTTCAAAGATTCACAGTATCTATAGCATTTTATATTCTTACTAGACCAAGAGGGATCCATTGGGTCCCTGTCACACGTGAGGCCTGGTCCCTCAATGCAACCCATTCCCCCAACTGACACAATGGTTACTTGTGGATTTGAAATAAGTTATCACTGATCAATGTCTCTGTGTCCTTTCAAAGTTGTCTTTTCCCAGTTATATCTAACCCCATGCTTCCTCTAATGTTGAAAATGTCTCTCCCATGTATCTAACAAACAGATACCACAAATGTCATTTCTCTGTCAGGAGAATTGATGGTGTCAATTATTAAAAGAGGCCGTTCGTTAATCTCTGGAAGACTTGCCCACCAAACACAGTGACCAAGAACAGCTTTAATCCCAGGGTTGCAATGAATAAGAACCTAGACTGAACTGCTAATAACTATCCCCCTCAATAGATAATGAATCCTGCTTTTCAGCAGTGTGTTATTTTTATTACTGTTAGCTATTTACCATCTCTAATGTTTATTTTAACTGCCATGAGAGCTAAATACATTGACACATCTATTTATTACCCTCCTAACATCCTATGTTGGCCATTTTCCCCATCCTGCTTCACAGTATATAAAATAGTAAGATTAAATGAGAATTTACCAGTTTGAAGTTTGATCTTTATTTTATGAGGAGTTACGGTGAGGGATTACGTGAAGACCCTGCCAGCACGCATGCGCAACATACTTCAAAGCAGTGGTGTGGAATCACAGAACCAACACAATTATTGAAATAAACATAGTAAAGATAAGGAGAACTAAGTTATCAGTTGATCTCTATATTGAGGGTGGGAACGGAGGGCAGGTAATCCCTCATCGTAACTCCTCATAACATAAAGATCAAACTTCAAACTGGTAAGTTCTCGTTTAATCTTACTATTTTACTTCGGAGTCACGTGAGTGACTATGTGAAGATTTCAAAGCTCAGTGATTTCACGCCGCAATTTAATCCATGCGTAACACACTGCTTGAAGTAACCATGGATGAGTGAAAAAAGATTTTAAAGCTCTGTGATTTCAAACAGTGTAACAGTTCATACTTCGCTCGCTGCCGAAGTCATCCAAGGGAGTTATCGTAGTCAAACATGAATCTGTTTATAAAACAATAACGGTATTTATTTGAAAACAATAACAAAGCAAATAATGCTCCACCGGGCTTAAATTATATATTTGCAGAGTCTAAAATTCTCTCTGCAAATAAAACAGGTTCATCTAATGGCTTGTTGTAGAACGTTTGAAAAGTTCTTTCTATGGACCACCCCGTTGTTGCCAGGATGTGGTCTAATGGTACGTCCATTCTTTTAGCCGCCAACGTGGATGCTGCCCTGGTGGAGTGAGATGTGTAAATATCAGTATCCACTCCAGCAGCTCCCAGTACCTGTTTGAGCCATCTATAGATGGTTTGACTTGACACCCGACCATGTGGCTTTTTGTGGCTGACCCATAGTGTTTTTTCTCTCCCTCGGGAATCTTTGATTGTGTTTATGTATAGTAGAAGGTGAGTCATGACACATAAATGGGGGTCAGGTGGGTACGCCCGGAATTTCATAATAAGACCTGAAGTTCCTGGTCTGCTCTGTTTTACCAGCTCCTGAATGGTGAATGTTATTCGGTCTGGTGTTACGACCATATTGTCCAGTCTGAGTAAGTAAAGGGACTGGACCCTTTGTGCTGAGACTAACACCATCAGCATGGCCGTTTGCAGGGTTAGCTGTTCCAGAGTGAGGGACCTGGCTGGTGACCATCCCCTTAGGTATGTCAGGACATCACTGACATCCCAGATCTTGGTGTGCCTAGGTCTAGGGGGGTTTGCATTGAAGATCCCTCTCATTAATTTGGCCACCAGCGGATGAGATCCTATGGCCTGTTGTCTTGGTGCCTGTCTTAGGTAGGCTGACAGTGCACTTCTAGCACAATTGATGGTGCTATAGCTCAGACCTTCATCATGGTGAAGGCTGGCCAGGAACTCCAGTACATTTGTTATGGTGGTTGATGTGTAGGTTGTCCCTGTTCTCGAGCAGTATGTTTCCCATTTTATTATACTCGAGAGGTATTGTTTCTTGGTGGAAAGTCGGTGAGATGCTGTCATTCCGTCCATGGTCCTGTTTGACAATCCCAGGTCCAGCAAAGGTCTTTTTAGAATCTGCAACCCAGTAGGTTTATTCTGTCATGCAATGGGTGACTTTCGCCTGATATAGGGTGAATCAGTAGATCTGGTCTGCTGGGAATGGTCATTGGTGTTTCAACGACCCTGTCAAGGACTACTGGGAACCATGGCTGTGTAGGCCAGTCGGGTACTACCAAAATGCTTGAAGCAGAGTGGATCTGTATTTTACATAGTACCCAACTGATGAGGCAGAAGGGGGGAAAGGCATAGAAAAAATAGTTCCCCCAGTTCAGCGTGAATGCATCCATCGCCGCTGCCTCAGGGTCTGGATCCCAAGTGACATACATCGGTACCTGGTGATTCAGCCGGGATGCAAAGAGATCGATATCTGGTGTTCCATATTGCTTTGTAATTTCAGCAAATACTTTGGGGTTTAACATCCATTCGGTGTTATCATTGAACTTGCGTGACCTGGTGTCTGCCACTGTATTTAGCTTACCTGGTAGGTAAGTTGCTGATAGCCAAATATGTTTGTCGACATACCATTGCCAGATTGTGTTGACCAAATTACCACATGATATCAATTTTATCCCGCCCATATGGTTAATATAGGCCACCACTGTAGTATTGTCAATCTGCAAACGAACATGCAAATGGTGCATATTTGAACAATATGCGTTTAAACCATAGAACACACCCAACATTTCCAAATAGTTTATGCCCAGTGTCTGTAGTAGTGATGATTCTAGATTAGTCCATCTACCACCTGTACTGGATATGGTATTAGTTGCTCCCCAGCCTTGAGCACTGGCATCTGTTTGTATTGTTAACTTTGGGTTATTGATAATGATGGGACTGGAACTATGCCAAATGTTCACTATCCACCGGGAAAATGGTTCTGATTGTCTACTACCCTATCTATGCCTCGCATAATTTCCCCACAATCTTCGACATTAAGGCATACTGCCATTTCTTTATCTGGCACCAGTTTGATAGTTGCCTTTGTTAATGCAGGTGGGGACCTGAGCGATATTTAGAAAGTGGTTAAAGATGTCTGTGAATACTCCTGCCAGCTGCTCTCTATGCAGCTTCTGCAGCCAAGGACTCCATCCAGGCTAGTTGCTTTTTTTCCAAATTCACTCTCAGAAAGGTTAATCATCTGCTACAGTGACCATTAGAACAGGCGCACCAAAGCTAATGGGCCAGGTGACATCTTTCCAACAGTGTTCTGTTCAAAGTGAGCATCGGGTGGCACAGTGGCACAGCAGAGCTGCTTTCTCCCAGTGCCAGAGGCCCAGGTTCGATCCTGACCACGGTATTCTACAGGATTAACATGTGGGTGATGAAAGTGAATTACAGGATTTAGGACTGAATGAATGAACAAAGCTTAACATAAATTGGGGGAACAATGTCTCATATTCTGGCAAAGCATGCAATAGCCCTTAGGACTAATCATTGAATTGAAACATTTCATATCAGAATCAGAATCAGAATCAGAAACAGAATAGTACTTTATTTGCCAAGTATGCTTTACAACATACGAGGAATATAACCAAAACTGCACACAATACTCCAGGTGTGGTCTCACTAGGGCCCCATACAACTGCAGAAGGACCTCTTTGCTCCTATGCTCAACTTCTCTTGTTTTGAAGGCCAATATGCCATTTGCTTTCTTCACTGCCTGCTGTACCTGCATGCTTACTTTCAGTGACTGATGAACAATGACCCCCAGATCCCGTTGTACTTCACCTTATCCCAAATTGATTCCATTTAGATAATAATATGCCTTCCTGTTTTTGCCACCAAAGTGGATAACCTCACATATATCCACAACAAACTGCATATGCCAAGCATCTGCCCACTCATCCAACCTGTCCAAATCACCCTGCATCTTCATAGCATCCGCCTCACAGTTCACACTGCCACCCAGCTTTGTGTCATCTGCGAATTTGCTAATGTTACTTTTAATCCTTTCATCTAAATCATGAAGGTATATTGTAAATAGCTGCATTCCCAGCACCGAGCCTTGGGGTACCCCACTAGTCACTGTCTGCCATTGTGAAAGGGACCCGTTAATCCCTACTCTTTGTTTCCTGTCTGACAACCAATTGTCTATCCATGTCAGCACTTTACCCCCAATACCATGTGCTCTAATTTTGCCCACTAATCTCCTATGTGGGACATTATCAAATACTTTCTGAAAGTCCAGTTACGCTACATCCACTGGCTCCCCATGTCCATTTTCCCAGTTACATCCTGAAAAAACTCCAGAAGATTAGTCAAGCATGATTTCCCCTTAGTTAACCCATGTTGACTTAGACCGATCCTGCTACTGCTATGAAAATGTGCCGCTATTTTATCTTTAATAATTGACTCCAGCATTTCCCCACCACCGATGTCAGGCTAACTGGTATATAACTCCCTGTTTTCTCTCTCCCGCCTTTATTAAAAAGTGGGTTAACATTAGCTACCCTCCAATCCACAGGAACTGATCCTGAATCTATAGAACATTGGAAAATGATCACCAATGCATCTACAATTTCTAGAGCCACTTCCTTAAGTACCCTGGGATGCAGACCATCAGGCCCTGGGGATTTATCTGCCTTCAGTCCCATTAGTCTACCCAACACCATTTCCTGACTAATGAGAATTTCCTTCAGTTCCTCCATCAATAGATCCTCTGGCCATTAGTACATCAGGAAAATTGTGTCCTCCTTAGTGAAGACGGATCCAAAGTACCTGTTCAACTCATCTGCCATTTCCTTGTTCCCCATAATAAATTCACCTTTATCAGTCTTCAAGGGTCCCATGGGTCCCAGGTTTCCAAAGTCTACAGAGTGATTTAGGCATTTGGAAGAATGGGCTGAAAGATGGCAGATGGAGTTTAATGCTGATAAATGTGAGGTGCTACACCTTGGCAGGACAAATCAAAATAGGACGTACATGGTAAATGGTAGGGAATTGAAGAATACAGTTGAACAGAGGGATCTGGGAATAACCGTGCATAGTTCCTTGAAGGTGGAATCTCATATAGATAGGGTGGTAAAGAAAGCTTTTGGTATGCTAGCCTTTATAAATCAGAGCATTGAGTATAGAAGCTGGGATGTAATGTTAAAATTGTACAAGGAATTGGTGAGACCAAATCTGGTGCACAATTTTGGTCGCCCAATTATAGGAAGGATGTCAACAAAATAGAGAGAGTACAGAGGAGAACTACTAGAATGATGCCTGGGTTTCAACAACTAAGTTACAGAGAAAGGTTGAATAAGTTAGATCTTTATTCTCTGGAGAGCAGAAGGTTAAGGGGGGACTTGATAGAGGTCTTTAAAATGATGAGAGGGATAGACAGAGTTGATGTGGATCAGCTTTTCCCTTTGAGAATAGGGAAGATTCAAACAAGAGGACATGACTTCAGAATTAAGGGACAGAAGTTTAGGGGTAACGTGAGGGGGGACTTCTTTACTCAGAGAGTGGTAGCGGTGTGGAATGAGCTTCCAGTGGAAGTGGTGGAGGCAGGTTTGTTGATATCATTTAAAAATAAATTGGATAGGCATATGGATGAGAAGGGAATGGAGGGTTATGGTATGAGTGCAGGCAGGTGGGACTAAAGGAAAAAAGTTGTTCAGCACAGACTTATAGGGCCGACATGGCCTGTTTCTGTGCTGTAATTGTTATATGGTTATATGGTTATATGGTTTTAAGGGTCCAACTTTGGTCCTAACCAATGTTTTCCTCTTCACATACCTATAGAAGCTTTTACTATCCTCCCTTATATTCTTGGCAAGCTTACCTTCGTACCTCATCTTTTCTCCCCGTATTGCCTTTTTGGTTACCTTCTGTTGCTCTTTAAACATTGCCCAATGCTCTGGCTTCCCGATCACCTTTGCTATGTTATACGTCATCTCCTTTATTTTTATACTGTCACAACTTCCCTTGTCAGCCACGGTCACCTCTTACTCCCCTTGGAATCTTTCTTCCTCTTTAGAATGAACTGATCCTGCACCTTCTGTATTATTCCCACAAATACCTGCCATTGTTATTCCACTGTCATCCCTGCTAGAGTATCTTTCCAGTCAACTTTGGCCAGCTCCTCCCTCATGGACCTGCAGTCCCCTTTGTTCAACTGTATTACTGACACCTCTGATTTACCCTTCTCCCTCTCAAATTATAGATTAAAATTGAGTTAAATAGAGCTCTAGGGGCTAGTGGAATCAAGGGCTATGGGGAGAAGGCAGGCACTGGTTAATTTCTATGTTTCTATGTTTCAATGTTTAAAACTTATCGTATTATGATCACTACCTCCTAATGGCTCCTTAACCTCTAGTTCTCTTATCAAATCCGGTTCATTACACAACATTAAATCCAGAATTGCCTTCTCCCTGGTAGGCTCCAATACAAGCTGCTCTAAGAGTCCATCACAGATGCACTCTACAAACTCCCTTTCTTGGGGTCCAGTACCAGCCTGATTTTTCCAGTCTACCTGCATGTTGAAATCTCTGATAACAAGCATGGCATTACCTTTACTACATGCCAATTTTAACTCTTGATTCAACTTGCATCCAATATCTACACTACTGTTTGGCAGCCTGTAGATGTCCCATTAGGGTATTTTTACCGTTACACTTCTTTAGATCTATCCATACTGACTCCACATTTCCTGTTTCAATGTCACCCGTTGCAAGGGACCGAATTTTATTCCTCACCAACAGAGCTATCACCACCCCTCTGTCCACCTGTCTGTCTTTTTGATAAGAGTTATATCCTTGAATATTCAGTTCCCAGCCCTTATCCTCATGCGGCCGTCTCTGTAATTCCCACAACATCATACTTGCCAATTTCTAACTAGGCGTCAAGCTCGTCCACTTTATATCTTATACTTTGCGCATTCATATGCAAAACTTTGACTTCTGTATTCACCTCCCATCTCACACCGGCCACTTTTGGCCCTGACCTTACTCTCTTATCCCTTTTCAAAGTTTCCTTCCCATTAATTCGGGAATCTTTTGTAACTTCTCCTGTACTCACTTCCCCTTTAACATTCCCTTTATTCTGTCCACCCTTTTCCTTCTATGTAATTTAAAACGTCAGAAAGATACAACATTTCTAGTCCTGACAGAAGGCATCTGTTGTCTCTCCACAGATTCTGCCTGATCTGACATTTGAGGCATCCAAACGTCCATTATGTAATAAGAATTTGTTTCTGACATATTAAAAATAATGAATATTGGTTATTGTTATATTCCGGACAGCAGAATGAAGAACAAGACTTACACACTGGTTGCCTGGATCACAAGAGAGAGATTTATTACCCAGCATTCACTGCTTATATTGAACACCAACTTATTAGCATACACATGAATGTGTATGAATACATTACAGTTATGCATATTTATTTTTTCGACAGTTCTAAGAAACATACAGAGGTCAATAATAAGAGACTGTGTGGCTGTGATATTGTATTTCTGCAATGCTCCAACCAGGTTGGCCAGTTCACATGCAACACCCATTTTGTGTAGCAGACAGTGTGCTGAAGTGGTGCACAATATAATGAATATTAATATTCAATTTGAAGTCATTAACTGACAGAACGCATAATGAATGAAACATGTAATATTTTCAGTCCAAAGTGAATTGCAGGCAACAAAAGGACAACCAGGAGAGTGTTGTTTTTATGTTTGTGAGCTCATGTTACTGTGGTCTGGCAGTCACACTCTAGTGCTTTTGATCATGCCCATGCTGGGCTGCTGAATAGAGCCATACACAGACCACACCATTCCATTATGGAAGGGAGAATGAGACAGGAATGTCCCTGCGAGTTTATTCCCACGTTAAAAATGCCATTACCAGATAAAAATAGACTCACTTCATGGGCGCATGAGATAAGCTTAGGACACAGGGAAGAACATCTGTTAAACTTAAGATAGACACACTTAGTTTAGTTTAGTTTAGTTTACAGATACAGCACGGAAACAGGCACTTCGGCCCACCGGATCCGCACCAACAGCGATCCTCACACATTAACACTATCCTACACACACTAGGGACAATTTACACATACACCAAGCTAATTAACCTACATACCTGTACTTCTTTGGTGTGTGGGAGGAAACCGAACATCTCAGAGAAAACCCATGTGGTTACCTGAAGTTAGAGAAGTCAATATTTGCTGGGGTGTATCAGCAAATCAGTGATGCTTAGACCTCCACAACTGGCCGCCATGATTACATTAATTTACGCAAATCTGGACTTAAAAGTGCCTCATTATTAGTCACATATCACCTCCAGTAATAAACCCAAACCTAAGTTTGTCTTCAGAGCCTCCAATCACATTCAGTGGAACTTGGGTTGAGAATCTTAACCAAACGATGTGATGTTGGTATAGAAAAGGGTGGTCTGATGCTAGTTTGTAAAATCCTTCTTGGAATTGTATTAATAAGGGCTGTCATGTATTTTAATGAATCTGTGAACACCTTTGAATTACAGACCAAATTTCTATTCCTGTTTTATCACTTACAAAACCCATAGATAAAGCTATCCAATCTTTCAAACACAATGGAAGGTATGTTTAAAAAAAGTGTAACCAGTCTGAAGAAGGGTCTCGAGCGTCATCCATTCCTTCTATCTAGAGATGCTGCTTGTCCCGCTGAGTTATTCCAACTTTTTGTGTCTATCTTCGGTTTAAACCAGCATCTGCAGTTTCTTCCTACGCACAATGAAGCCTGATATTTAACAAAAAAATAATAGTGGAAGGATTTAATCACAAGCAAATATAAAGTAAAATATGCAGATTATAGTAACCAATTTTGGAATTTATTTACATCCCAGTTCCTCACTCTTTTCCTTATTAAAAGTGAATGTGAAACATTGTCTGCAAATACCTCTCATACATATCTTTATTGAGCATGGTGCCGATTAGATCTGCAGCAGCTTGGTACTTGTTCACATATCTCTGCAAATATTAAATGCTAATGAATATTAATAAACCACATCAGTACGGACAGCTAAAATAAAGTAACAATGATATAATCTGCAAAGTAATTATGGATTTATAGCTTGCAAATCTATTATAGTGCCCATATGTACATTTAAAAAACCAAAACCTTGAATGCCCTCCAGTTTTTGATATAAGCTCCAGTTCCTTGAATAAAATTGACTGATTATCATAGTAGATTCAGCACGAAGTGGACTATTTTTGGCTGTTACTTCATTCATATCCCTGCCCTTTTAGTGGGTCAGGAATGTACAATGTAAACAGTATGGAGAGAGCTACCACAATTCAAAGTAATCCCCATCTTATTCATTTTCACCACCGATGGCATGATTATGGAGTTATTTTATGAATTAATTGATAGAATGATTACCTTAGAATCAATGCTACTTGTTTTTATGTATATAATCAGAATGATTGGCCATTATAATTCACTTGATCGTACATTTGAAGTATAAAAAAAGTTATGTATTTAAACATTTTCTTTTATTCATATTGGTGCGAAAAGAAAATAGAATCAAAGACAATTTCCTAATGAAGCCACCTCTCTTTCATGGCTTGACTACTGTAAGTTTTTTAATTAACTGCACAATCTTATCAATATGGTAAATGGCGAACAACGTACAGGGTTTATAATTTTACTGAAGCCTTTTGCAATGGAAAATTACAAGAGCCTTTGCCTCATTATCTGGTTTTTGCTTCAAGTATAATGTAAAACATATTCCCGATGTTGGGGAAGTCCAGGATAAGAGGTCACAGCTTGAGGATAAGGGGGAAATCCTTTAAAACCGAGATGAGAAAAACTTTTTTCACACAGAGAGTGGCGAATCGCTGGAACTCTCTGTCACAGAGGGTAGTTGAGGCCAGTTCATTGGCTATATTTAAGAGGGAGTTAGATGTGGCCCTTGTGGCTAAGGGGATCACGGGGTATGGAGAGAAGGCAGGTATGGGATACTGGGTTGGATGATCAGCCATGATCATATTGAATGAAGGTGCAGGCTCGAAGGGCCGAATAACCTACTGCTGCACCTAATTTCTATGTTTCTATGTTTCTATTCAATTTTTGCCTGTGTTGTTGGTAAGTACAATTCATAAATTGTATCTCTTTCTTCTTTAGATGCGTATGTTGGCCAGATAGAACTCTAGAAATAGTTACACTGCACAGATTGAGCTGCTTAGTTTAGTTTACAGATGAAGCTCGGAAACAGGCCATTCGGCCCACCGAGTCTGCACTGACCAGCCAATCCCCGCACAGTGACACTATCCTACACACACTCGGGACAATTTCTGCATGCACCAAACCAATTAACCTACAAACCTGTACATCTTTGGAGTGTGGGGGGAAACCAAAGATCTCGGAGAAACCCACGTGGTCACGGAGAGAACGTCAAAACTCCGCACAGACGGCACCTGTAGTGGGATCGAACCCGAGTCTCCGGTGCTGCAAGCATTGTAAGGCAGCAACTCTATCGCTGTGCCACCGTGGCTGTTTAATACCAGTTGAGCTGACATCATTCAAAGAACTAGCTTTTCAAAGATATGGGTACCCAAGTGTGAAGGGCGAAGAACTAAATATTATAATAACTTTGAGATCCCACCATGTTTTAAGCTATGACTTCATCACTAAAATTAGCATAATTAAAATTATGTCTTCTTATTTCCCTTCAAATGTACAATGGAAGTTGAATGGTGCCCCTTAGATTTTTAGAGATACAGCATGGAAACAGGCCCTTCCCACCAAGTCCACGTCAGTCAGCGAGCACACATACATTAGTTCTATCCTACACTCCATGGACAGTTTACAGAAACCAATTAACCTAGAAACCTGCACGTTTTGGGAATTTGGGAGGAAACCATAACACCCGGAGAAAACCTACGTGGTCACACGGAGAATTTACAAACTCTGTACAATAGCCAATAGGTGCAGGAGTAGGCCATTCGGCCCTTCGAACCAGCACCACCATTCATTGTGATCATGGCTAATCATCCACAATCAGTACTCTGTTCCTGCCTTCTCCTCATATCCCTTGACTGCTATATTTAAGAGGTCTTAAGACAACACCTGTAGTCTGGATCGAACCTGGGTCTGGTAGCAACTCTACCACTGAGCCACTGTGCAACCCTAAGTACACAACAAAAATATTTCTAAGACCATATTAGGAATTGTATATTAAAAGTTAATTCTGCAAGAATTATATAGTTATATAGGATTAACTCAAGACATGCCTAAGTTTTTTTTACCCACTAAAGTACTTTTGAAGAGTACTCTGTCTTGAAATGCAGCAAACATTGGAAACAACACGTGCACAGAGAGTTTGCATTCCATGAGGAGTTATATGATAATGTAGATGCATTATTTATGATGCCATTTGAAGGATTAATATTGGCCAGGATTTTGGAGGCAATTTCCCTTCTCCAACTCGAATGGATTTACATCGCTGCATATTTGTGTAAGCACACATTTAAAAGTGTTTGCCGTGTTAAACAAGAAACATGTTTGGGGGCTGCTAACCTTGTTGAGGAAAAACAACACACTCCTGAAAATGAAGTCTCTACGATCGATAAAATTGACAAGAGAAATAGATTGAAATGCCAAACCCCCAAATACGAAGTCTTTAGATTCCACACATAAATTAATAAAACAGTAAGAAAGTGAGAATCTTTTTTTTTTTTTGCTTTCCTGCTGAATTGTAGAGCTGTGAAACATGCTGTCATGAATATCAGTAAATGCTTTGCATTAATCCTACAAAATGGAGGGTGACAGATAAAAGATATTGCATCTTGCAAATATGCTACCCATACTCTCAATGTCTCTGTCTCCCAGCGTGTCTCCCAAGATGAGGCTTTCTATTCCAAGACATCCGAAATGTCCACTTCCTTTAGAAAACATAGTCTCCCCCCGGCTGCATAGATAGATCCTCACCTCCATCTCCTTTGTGCCCCATAATTCTGCCCTCATTCCCCTCCCCCAGATAGTTATCACTGGTCCTCTCATCTTTCACCCCACCAGCCTCTGCATCCAAGACATATTTTTCTGAAATTTCTGCCACCTCCAATATGATCCCAGCACCAGTCAGATCTTCCCATCCTTACCCCTTTCCAACTTCCATAGAGAACACTACCTCCGCGACTCATTGGTTCATTCATCCCTTTCCATCTGAATCACCCTCACCCCAGGTACATTCCCCTGCTGGAGAGGTAATACCTGACCTTATACCTCTTCCCTTACATCCATTCATTGCGGAGCCCAGCAGAGATTCCACGTGAGACAGAGGTTCACATGTACCTCCTCTAACCTCATCAACTGCATCAGGTGTTCCCGATGTGGCCCCCTTTACGTTGCTGAGACCAAACGTAGATTTGGTAGCCATTTTGCTAACCACTTGCGTTCAGTCCGGCAAGGCCTATTGGATCTCCCTGTTGCTAACCATGTTAACACTTTTTCCCATTCCCACACTGACCTTTCTGGCCTGGGGCCCCTACCAGAGCGAGACCACGTGTAAACACGAACAGCACCGCATATTCCATATGAGAAGCTTCTAACCCAAAGGTATGAACATTATATTCTCCAATCATAGGTAACTTGCCAAACCCCCACCCTCACACACCCATTTTTCCTGCCACTTCCTTTTCCCGCACCCTCCCTTCCCTGTGCCCCACCTGGAATCACATCTGTCTCTAACGTCCCCCTCTCCTTCCATCTCCATTCCTACCTCAGGCTCCACATTTCCCACTTTACTCTTCATCTCTGTCCAACCATCCACTTTTCCAAAATTCCCCATCACCTCAAACCACCAATCACTTGCCAGGCTTCTCTTACAGCTCACTAAGTCTGAAGAAAGTTCCTGACCCAAACGTCACCCATCCATGTTCTCCAGAGATGCTGCCTGACCTGCTGCATGACTCCAGCATTTTGTGTCTTTTTTTGTAAACCAGCATCTGCAGTTCTGTTTCCACATAAAAGATGCATGTTTTGTCCAGGGATGGTCATTGTAACTTCAGGGCTGGTTTTCACAAAGAGCGGTTTACATTTGGTTAAACTGCACCTGGGATAGAAATGTTGGTGGCATTGCAACCTTGGAAAGATAAATGATCATGAAATGAAATGCACTGTAAAACTCCGAATCTCTGCAGCCCAACTATTCACAAATCTCAATGCTTTGGCATCTGGGTTCAAGATGCTCCCTGAAAACCCACCTGATTTAGTTTCCTACATTCCCTTTAAACTTACAGATACACTGGAAATGTTATTATTGTATCATGCAGAATTTAATAAAATGAGTTATAAATGCATTTGAGTATTAATAGGAATAGCATCTGTTATGTTTTCAGAACAGTACAGCACAGGAATAGATCCTTCAGCTCACAATGTATTATGAAAACATCAGAGCTTTTGACATCTGTATCCTGGAGGCAAGGTCTCCTTGGTACATAATCTGATAGCGTACTTGCCTCTCAGAGTCCACTCCACTTCAATGCTGAATGGCAAGTCATGCTGCCTCACATATCCAGAACAAGCAAGCATGGGCACATGGCCACCACAGACACAAAGACCAGGCAGCAGGTTGGATGCTGCACTATCTGGCCTATTATTGTCAGTTTAGTTTAGTTTAGAGATACAGTGAGGAAATAGGCCCTTTGACTCACAGAGTCTGCGCCAATCACGCCAATCATTAGCACTAACACTATCCTAAACACTACAATTTTACCAAAGCCAATTAACCTACAAACCTGCATGTCTTTGGGATGTGGGAGAAAACCGGAGCACCCGAAGAAAACCCATGCAGTCACAAGCAGAATGTACAAACCCCATAGACAGCACCTGTAGTCAAGATCGAACCCGGGGCTCTGGCGCTGTCAGGCTGCAGCTCAACCGCTGTGCCACCATGCCGCCTCTAAAGTTAAAGTTACACATTCATTGTTGCTGTAGCTTGGAGAAATAGCCTTGGATATGTAATTTATAATGTCAATACCAAATGCATTCCTCTGACTGCTGATTTAATGATGGCACTAACCTATTTAAAATAAATGGCTAACATCCAAATTAAAACAGGAGAAAGCTCTGTGAGCTTGGTCGTCACTTGGGTTGAAATATCAATCATTTCTAGACTCATGGAATCAATGCATATCAATTTGTTTTAAGTGCCACTACCCTTAATCGAGGTGATTTGCAATAAAGTGTCTAATCAAACAGGATTTAAGAGAATTACTAATTAATGTGAAAATAATTATGTGATTCAGTGCACAAAAGTATAATACCATGGAAGCAGGAAACCTGAGATGTAAAAGAAAATGCTGGAAAATACTGGAAATGAAAAACATTTAAACAGTACATGGATAGGATAGGTTTAGAAGGATGGACCAAATGCAGGCTGGTGGGATTAGTGTGAATGGGGCACGTTGGTCGGCATGGACAAGTTGAGCCAAAGGACCTGTTACCATGCTGTGTGACTCTAAGACTCTAAGTTTTCAGAAGGTTAGACAGCGTTCGGGGATGAAGATGGTGAATTAAAATTTCATGTGCACACTTTTAGGAAATTATGCCTCTTCTATCATTTCTGCAAAGCTGTAGAGTTGTCATCTTCTTTACTGTATTCATTTTTGCCAAAAGGTTTTCAACTAAAGATGTTAAATGTTTCTCTCTTCTGACCTGCTGAGTGTGTAATGCGTCACAGACACAATTCTAATTTAAAAGCACTGGCTATTAACGTTCAGTAAAGCTGATGCTGGACGGAACAAATAGGATTGTGTACAGTGTAACTTTACAGACAATTTCCACAACTTTAATCTCTACATATGTTACTTATTTATATATTTTTTCCAAAGCATCAGGTGATTTTGTGATCAATAAATATATTGTGATATTTGTTTAATATTCCAAGAAAAAAAGCTACAATATACCCAGGTATCAATCAGGTTGGACTAGGAAGATGGTTGTTTAACCATATAAATCACTCTGTAGACTTTGGAAATCCTCATCATTATCCACAACACCCCCTATCTTTGTATCATCTGCATACTTAATAATCCAATTTACCACACCTTCATCCAGATCATTGATGTACATGACAAACAACAAAGGACCCAACACAGATCCCTGAGGCACCCCACTAGTCACCTGCCTCCAACCCGATAAACAGCCATCCACCATTACCCTCTGGCTTCTCCCATTCAGCCACTGTTGAATCCATCTTGCTATTCCTGCATTTATACCCAACAGTTGAACCTTCTTAACCAACCTTCCATGAGGAACCTTGTCAAACGCCTTACTGATATCCATATAAACAACATCCACTGCTTTACCCTCGTCAATTTCCCTAGTAACCTCTTCAAAAAATTCAAGAAGCTTAGTCAAACATGACCTTCCAGGCACAAATCCATGTTGACTGTTCCTAATCAGACCCTGTTTATCCAGATGCTTATATATATTATCTCTAAGTATCTTTTCCATTAATTTTCCCACCACTGATGTCAAACTAACAGGTCTATAATTGCTAGGTTAACTCTTACTCTAACTCTAACTCTTACTCTTAACTCTAAGATTCAAACAAGAGGACATGACTTCAGAATTAAGGGACAGAAGTTTAGGGGTAACGTGAAGGGGAACTTCTTTACTCAGAGAGTGGTAGCGGTGTGGAATGAGCTTCCAGTGGAAGTGGTGGAGGCAGGTTCATTGGTATCATTTAAAAATAAATTGGATAGGCATATGGCTGAGAAGGGAATGGAGGGTTATGGTATGAGTGCAGGCAGGTGGGACTAAGGGGGAAAAAAAGTTGTTCGGCACGGACTTGTAGGGCCGAGATGGCCTGTTTCCGTGCTGTAATTGTTATATGGTTATATGGTTATTTGTGGAATGTAAGAATGTAAGAATGAAGAAAGACTGGATAGACTTGGTTTATACTCTCTAGAATTTAGTAGATTGAGAGGGGATCTTATAGAAACTTACAAAATTCTTAAGGGGTTGGACAGGCTAGATGCAGGAAGATTGTTCCCGATGTTAGGGAAGTCCAGGACAAGGGGTCACAGCTTAAGGATAAGGGGGAAATCCTTTAAAACCGAGATGAGAAGAACTTTTTTCACACAGAGAGTGGTGAATCTCTGGAACTCTCTGCCACAGAGGGTAGTCGAGGCCAGTTCATTGGCTATATTTAAGAGGGAGTTAGATGTGGCCCTTGTGGCTAAGAGGATCAGGAGGTATGGAGAGAAGGCAGGTACGGGATACTGAGTTGGATGATCAGCCATGATCATATTGAATGGCGGTGCAGTCTCGAAGGGCCGAATGGCCTACTCCTGCACCTAATTTCTATGTTTTCTATGTTTCTATGTAAAGCAAGTAGTAAAGAGCTCCAGCAGGCAATTAGCCGGGCCAGGTGGCAATAAAATGGCTTTGGTTAGTCAGATTAAAGATATTCCTAAGGCTTTCATATGTGCATTAAAATAAAACAGGGAGAAAATGGGACCACTCAAGAATAAAGGATGGAATTTATGCTTGGAGAGAGGAAGAGATCAAAATGAGTACTTTGCATCTGTTTTATAAAGAATACTAGACTAAGTGGGACCCGTTGGGTCCCATGTTCACACGGGAGGGCTGGTCCCCCGAATGGCATATCCCACCACTCCACCAATTCCAATATTGGTGGCCATTGGTGGAGGTCTGGAGCGCGTGTATGGCTGTTGTGGGCCGAACGGACTGGTTTCCAGAGGGCTAGTATGGATATTGTCGCTGAATGGGTTCTTGGGCTGGCAGCTCAGTCACTCAAGCCTGTTGTGCTGGCAGCACACTCACTCACGGCTGGTGGGCTGGCAGTTGACTCAAGGCTATTCCTTGCAATTCCAGGGTGCAAGGCCATCAAATTCAAGTGCATTTTCATGCCACTTGAAGCAAGTTGCAAGGCCACCAAATTCAAGTGCAGTTTCATGCCATTTCAAGCAGGGTGCAAGGCCACTAAACTCAAGTGTAGTTTCCTACCATTTCAAGCAAGGCCATTTAGTGCAAGGCCACTAACGACAGAGAGTCGTGACCTCTCCCTCCCCCATCTTGCGGAGACTGTACCATGCCCACACTTCCGGGTTTTATAGTCTCTCCCCCTCCCACCGGAACGGGCGTGACCTTCATGGCGTGATTGATAGGTGAGAGAATCTCAACATTTTTTAAACACTAATATCTCTTTTATTTTTCATTGATGTGTCCTTGGCACCTGATGAGCAGAGGGGGATTCTGAGTAAGATGGCCAAAAATCACAGCGTGCGTGGTAGCATTTTTTCTAAAATCAATATACAGTGCAAACAGGAAGCGGTCAAAGTTAGACTTTTAATTATGTAGAAGGCAACACCAACCACATTCCAATGAGGCATTTTCAAAGCAAAAATCACTGAGGCATTTTAAAGCAAAAACCACTTTTGCATTTTCAAACTACATTTTCGAACACCATTTTCAAACCACATTAACAGCACTCACAGTTTAGTACACATGTGTTCAGTGTTATTCACAGCTCAGACTGAGAGATGTCACCCTCTCGCTCCCCATCTTGCAGAGACTGACTGAGGCACTAAACACTTCCAGGTTTTATAGTACCTCCACCTCCCACTGGAAGGGGGTGGCCTTCATGGTGTGATTGACAGGAGAGATAATCTCAACATTTTTAAACATTAATAAGTCTTTTATTTTTCATCGATGGGGAAAATTGTCTTGTCCTGACCAGCGGAATGGGGCTCTGAGTAAGATGGCCAAAAAACATATCCTTAAGTGGCAGTGTTTTTTATAAAATCAATATGCAGTGCAACAGGAAATGGTCAAGATGAGACTTTTAGTAATATAGATGAGAAATGCCTAGATGTTAATGTAGATGGGTTGGCAAGTAAGTTTGCTGATGACACCAAAATTGGAGGAGTTGCAGACAGTGAAGAAAGCTATCTGAAGATACAGTGGGGTTTAGATCAGCTGCAGAAATGGGCAGAGTAATGGCAGGAGGAGCTTCTGCTGAGCAAGTGTGATGTGTTGCACTTGGGAGGTTGAATGCAAGGAGAGAGTCTGAAGGTAATGGCAAGACCCTGAACACCATTGATGTGCAGAGAGATCTTGGTGTCCAAGTGGATAGGGTGGTAACAAAGGCTTACCCTCATTACCCTCAAGAGTCAGGATGTCATGATGCAGTTCTATAGGACTTTGATTTTACTTCAGAGTCACGTGAGTGATTCCGTGAAGAAGCACGCATGCACGTCATTACGTTGTTCGCATGGCAAAGCACCGGACTGGCAGGGCTTTGCTTCTGTCGACGGTAAGTTGAAACCTGCAGGTTAGTTTTTTTATTACTTACCAGGGTTGATATCCGTGCAGGAACTTCTCTTCACAGAAGTATCCTGCAGGATTTGGCGATGTCCAGCGAGTGAACCGACTATGGGCTCTGGGGAGACCCCGGCTCCGACCATGGAACAGATAGTCGGTTGATGTCAGGTTTTTCGCTTTTTGAAACCACTGACAAAGCGGTCAGTGGTTTAAAACCTGCTGTGGTTCCCGGGGTCGGGTAAAACATGCAGGTGGGCGGGGCTTCCGCCAGAGTCACTGACAGTGTGGTCAGTGGCTCACAGAATCATCGATCTGTGGGCCCCAGGCATGGGGTGCGATCACAGAGAGTCAAACAGCCCTATTCAATGCGGAGTAGTCTGGCTGAAATGATTTTCTTGCAGAAATAGGTATGTTTCTGTATGCATTCTGTTGTTATTTTTTAACCCTTCACAGGCACCAGCGCAGACCTATGGTACAGGCCGTGCCAGCAGTGTCTGGGACAGGGCTGCTTAGTGTGTCAGCTCGGGCCTATGGAACAGGCCGCGCCAGCAGTGTCTGGGACAGGGCTGCTTAGTGTGTCAGCGCACCAGCCACATTGGCACATGGAGGTTGTGAGGATTTAAATCTCCAGATAATTGCCACAAACTTAGCTGAAGTTCGGGTTGTTTTGCTGTGGTGCTGTGCTGTGTATTTCTTCCAATGCCATGGACAAGACAACCAAGGCTAAGAGGCAATCAGTAGACAGCCGCGGGAGTGTGGTCTATGAATGGCTGCCTCATACCCCTGCACAGTCGCCAGCTGGGAGAGGGGCGACTGCAGACTTGGGTGCTGCAAAGCACAGAGCCAGCACCAGTCGGGCGTAAGGCCACCAGCAAGTCTGTTAGGCCCACTGACTAGCCAGAGTCAGGAGCGGAGAATTCCTCTCCGGGGCTCGATACCATTTTTTAAACGGTTATCCCAAATGGAGCACCTTTTGCAGAGGTTGTTTCCTCAGGGCACACTACAGGAGCAGGAGTGGTGTCGGCAGTAGGCTGGAGAAGAGGCCACGCCAGCAGCACCTAGTAAAGGGCTGCTCGATAGCACCTTCATTGATGAGGCGTGTGCCATGGGTCAGCTGAGTTCTGACCCCGACTCTGATGGTGAGTTCAATCCAGGCGAAGAACGGCAGCTGCCAGATGTCCCATCATTGGCAGTATGATTCGCTGTCCCGTCAGAGTCAGGAGAGCCCCTGGGAGATGAGTTGGCCTCCACAATAAATTATTTAGTCTCCCATCAGCTACAGGAGCTCACGATGGATGAGAACACAAAGAAACACGAGACCCCGGGGAACTGCGTGTTGCCTTAAGGTGCCAGCAATGAACCAGCTGTTATGGGGTCGGATGGACGTGGCATGCGTGCCCAGGAAATGAAGCTGCAAAGAATGCTGCTGGGCTCAGAAATTACTGCATTCGCTAGAAAGGGCAGCTGTCCGAGATGCTGCAAGGTTAAGCCACCGGTGATCGGCAAATCTGAGAAGGTATCCCTACAAGAGAGGTGCAGATTCCGGGTTTGGACCAGGAATAAGCCGGCCGTCGATGCAGAAGTGCAGCTGGCGCTCTGCGGCGGGACCATGGATGAATGGCAGAGTTCATCATTTTGGCGACAATGCCTTGGATGAATGGCAGAGTTCTGTTTTGCTTTCTCTTTAGTCTCCCCTGATATAGAGGGGTTGCTAATGATTGCTTTATTCACATAAGCAATTAATACATTGGAATCAATGTTATTGTTACTGCATTGTTGATTATTCACTCATTCTGAGTCAATCGATGCAGTGAGACGCCAGGATTTGAATCTGCGGCATGAAATCACAGAGCTTTGAACTCTTCACAGAATCACTCATGTGCCTCTGAAGTAAAATAGTAAGAGTAAATGAGAGCTTACCAGTTTGAAGTTTGATCTTTATTTTATGAGGAGTTATGTTGGTGATTATGTGCCCACCACGCCCAACCCTCTCTTTCATAAAGGTCATATGGTAGTTCTCATGTTGCTGATCTTACTATGTTACTTCAAATATTCTGTTATCTGTGATTGCATAACGCTGCTTTGAAGATTAAAATGCATGCGCACTGGCGGGGCTTCTTCACGTAATCACCAACGTAACTCCTCATAAAATAAAGATCAAACTTCAAACTGGTAAGTTCATATTTAATCTTACTATTAGCTCGCATTTGGAATGTTGCCTGCAGTTCTGGTCGCCCCATTACAGGAAAGATGTGGAAGCTTTGGAAAGGGTGCAGAGGAAGTTTCTCAGAATGTCATGTCTGTATAACTTGAGGAGGTGACAAAGTGATTAGTAAGGTAGGATCATTTTCTACATGGATTTTAATAGCATTTAGAACATAAAAAATGAACAGCACAGGAACTGACGTGAAAGGTATTGACTGTCTACCTTAATTTTACTATTTTTATATACTTTCATTATATCATTTTATATACTTCTATCAAGTCTCTCCTCAACTGACATTCCAGAGAAAACAATTCAAGTCTTTCCATCCGAGGTAGATAAAAATGCTGGAGAAACTCAGTGTGTGAGGCAGCATGGAAGAAGGAATAGATTATGTTTCAGTTCAAGACTCTTCTTCAGACTGATGTGGGGGTGGGTGGAGCGGGGGGAGAAGAAAGGAAGAGGCAGAGACAGTGGGCTGTGGGATAGCTGGGATGGGGAGTGGAAAGAGGGTGAAAGCAAGGACTACCTGAAATAGGTCAATCTTCATACCGCTGGGGTGTAAACTATCCAAGCAAAATATGAAGTGCTGCTCCTCCAATTAGTGGTGGGACTCACTCTGGCCATGGAGGAAGCCCAGGACAGAAAGGTCGGATTCGGAATGGGAGGGGGAGTTGAAGTGCTGAGCCACCGGGAGATCAGTTTGGTTAATGCGAACTGTGCAAAGGTGTTGGGCGAAGCGATCACCAAGCCTGCGCTTGGTCTCACCGAAGTAAAGCAGTTGACACCTAGAGTAGCGGGTGCAATAGATGAGGTTGGAGGAGGTGCAGGTGAACCTCTACCTCACCTGGAAAGACTGCTTGGGTCCTTGGATGGTGTCGAGGGGAGAGGTAAAGCAACAAGTGTAGCATTTCCTGCGGTTGCAAGGGAAAGTACCAGGGGAGGGGGTGGTTTAGGTGGGAAGGGACAAATTGACTAGGGAGTTACAGAGGGTGCGGTTTCTGTGGAAGGCTACCGATCCTCTCTCTATAGTTGATACTCTCTAAACCAGTCAGCATTTTTGAAAAACATGCTAGAAGGAAGTCATCAAAGTCTAAGCATATTTCAACCAATGTTTATAGAGGGAAAGAGGAAAAGGAATTTGACAAATGAAAGTTGACTAAGAGACAGGTGCAGGGATAGGAATGGTTTAGAAGGTTATAAAAACATAGAAACTAGGTGCAGGAGGAAGCCCAGGAACCATATAACCATATAGTTGAAATTCCAGCCACCACGGTTAAAACGAACTGGCCATCTCGAAGCGATCCTACAAGTCCATGCCGTAAAGCAGTTGACACCTAGAGTTGCAATTTTTTTGCCCCCTCTACCTCACCTGGAAACCTGCCTGCACTCATACCAGGTAAAGCCCAAGTGTAGCCCTTCTCATCCAGGGGGTGGTTTATGCCTATCCAATTTATTTTTAAATGATACCAATGAACCTGCCTCCACCACTTCCACTGGGAGCTCATTCCACATCGCCACCACTCTTTGCGTAAAGAAGGAATTTGACAAATGAAAGTTGACTAAGAGACAGGTGCAGGGATAGGAATGGTTTAGAAGGATATAAAAACATAGAAACTAGGTGCAGGAGTCGGCCATTCAGCCCTTCGAGCCTGCACCGCCATTCAATATGATCATGGCTGATCATCCAACTCAGTATCGTGTACCTGCCTTCTCTCCATACCCCCTGATCCCTTTAGCCACAAGGGCCACATCTAACTCACTCTTAAATATAGCCAATGAACTGGCCTCAACTACCTTCTGTGGCAGAGAATTCCAGAGATTCACCAGTCTCTGTGTGAAAAATGTCTTCCTCATCTCGGTCCTAAAAGATTTTCCCCTTATCCTTAAACTGTGACCCCTTGTTCTGGACTTACCCAACATCGGGAACAATCTTCCTGCATCTAGCCTGTCCAACCCCTTAAGTATTTTGTAAGTTTCTATTAGATCCCCCCTCAATCTTCTAAGTTCTAGCGAATACAAGCCGAGTCTATCCAGTCTTTCTTCATATGAAAGTCCTGGCATACCAGGAATCAGTCTGGTGAACCTTCTCTGTACTAACCCCAACTATGGCACGAATGTCTTTCCCCAGATTTGGAGACCAAAACTGTACACAGTACCTCAGGTGTGGTCTCACCAATACCCTGTACAACTGCAGTAGAACCTCCCTGCTCCTGTACTAAAATCTATGTGTGAAAGGTGGGCAAATAAGGAGTACAGGAAGAAGATTGAGAACCTGGTGTCCTGGTGTCGAGACAACAACCTATCTCTCAATATCAACAACATAAAGGAGATAGTGATTGACTTCAGGAAGTGAAGCAGTACACATATCCCAGTTTGAAATCCTCGGGGCCAATATCATCAACAACTTCTCCTGGACCACCCACATTGAATCAACGACCAAGAAAGCACACCGACACCTCTACTTCCTTAGAAGGCTTAGGAAGTTTGGCACGTCCCCTCCAACTCTCACCAACTTCTCCAGGTGCACCATAGAAAGCATTTGATCAGGATACATCACAGGTTGGTTTGGGAACAGCTCCATCCAAGACCACAAGAAATTACAGTGAATTGTGGACGCAGCACAGACCATCACACAAACCAACCACCATTCCATTGGTAGACACAAAATGCTGGAATACCTCAGCGGGTGAGGCAGCATCTCTGGAGAGAAGGAATGGGCAACGTTTCAGGTTGAGACCCTTCTTCAGACTGATGTCAGGGGAGGGGGCAAGACAAAGATAGAATGTGGTCGGAGAGAGTAACACGGATGGGAGAACTGGACAGGGGAAGGGGATGGAGGGAGAAAGCAAGGGCTATCTGAAGTTAGAGAAGTCAATGTTCATACCGCTGGGGTGTAAAATAACCAAGCAAAATATGAGATGCTGTTCCTCCATTTTGCACTGGGCCTCACCCTGACAATGGAGGATGCCCAGTACTGAATATACAGATTGGGAATGGGAGGGGGAGTTGAAGTGCTGAGCCACCGGGTGATCAGGTAGGTTAAGACAGACTGAGCGGAGGTGTTTAGTGAAACGATCACCGAGCCTGCGCTTGGAATTGCCGATGTAGAGAAGCTCCATTCCATTGACTCCATTTATACCTCACGCTGCCTCGGCAAGGCAACCAACATAATTAAGGATGAGTCGCACCCTGGCCACTCCATCTTTTCCCCTCTCCCATCAGGCAAAAGGTATAGAAGTGTGAAAACGCACACCTCCAGATTCAGGGACAGTTTCGTCCCATCTCTTTTCAGGTAACTGAATAACCCTACCACAACAAGAGAGCAGTGCTGAATTACTATCTACCTCATTGATGACCTTCAGACTATCTTTGACCGGTCTTCACTGGCTTTACCTTGCACTAAATGTTATTCACTTATCATTTATCTACGCACTGTAAATGGCTCCATTGTAATTGTCTTTCCACTGACTGGATAGCACACAACAAAGTTTTTTCACTGTACCTTTGTACACATGCCAATACACGAAACTAAACCAAATAAACTAAACTTAGGTTACTTTAGAGAAGGCACTTTGGTTAGCATGGACGGGCTGGGCAGAAGGGCCTATTTCCCTGCTGTACTATTCTATGCTCGATATACTTAGCACATAAACACAGTGAAGCCTTTCCCTTTGAATAGAATAAACTCTCCAAAGATACCATGGCCATATCAATCTTGGAAAATGGAGGTACAAGGAACTGCAGATAGTGGTTTCCAAAAAACAACACAGCATACATAACTCAGTGAGTCAGGCAACATTTCTAGAGGACATGTTAGTTGGGATTCCTATCAGACTGTTTGGGGTGGGGTGGAAAAAGCTGGAGACCAAGTGTAGATTAGATGATGTTTCACCCAACACCGAACACTTGCACTCGGACTAAGCCTGCTTGATCTCTTGCCTGGTAACCATTTTAACTCTTCTTCCCATTTGCAGCCCCAGAGCTTTCTCCCCCTATTCCAATCAGTCAAAACACCACTTGTTCATGTCCTCCAGAGATGCTGCCTGACCTCCTGACCAACAACAGCACTCTGTTTTTGGCTTCCGTTTTGGATAAGATTATTACAGTAAAAATAGATTTTGCCATCTTTTGTTTATTTGGACCAGATAGAGCTGTCAAGATGACAGTGCAACATCATTGCAAACTGGATGTGTGCAACATTACGTCTTATTTCGCAAACCAACAGCTCCAGTTACCCTTACTAAAGAGGTTTGTTTGTCTCACTTTTCAAGATGAAAAAAAGATGCTTTGTCACTGTGCTTCACTCCCACAACAAAGCACATTGGTGCAGAGTTTAGAGATTGCTGCCGTACATCTTATAGAAACTTACAAAATTCTTAAGGGGTTGGACAGGCTAGATGCAGGAAGATTGTTCCCGATGTTGGCGAAGTCTAGGACCAGGGGTCACAGCTTAAGGATAATTTAATAAAAATAACAAAAAACCGAGATGAGGAGAACTTTTTAAACACAGAAGTGGTGAATCTCTGGAACTCTCTGCCACAGAGGGTAGTTGAGGCAGGCAGTTCATTGGCTATATTAAGAGGGAGTTAGATGGCCCTTGTGGCCAAGGGGATCATTCTTATGGAGAAAAGGCAGGTACGGGATACTGCTTGGATGATCAGCCATGATCTCCAATGGCGGTGCATGGTAAGAAGGGCCGAATGGCAAACTCGTGCTCCTAAAACAGTTTCTATTTTCTATAACTCCGCGGCACGGGTGGTCGCAGCTGTGTTCTCCAGTGCTCCAGCGGACGCAGCCATTTATTCATACATTTAATAAAAAAACAAAAACACACAATAAACACAAATTTAACATCCACCACAGTGAATCACCAGGCCACCTCCTCACTGTGATGGAAGGCAAAAGTCTTATGGTCTTTGTCTCTTCCCTCATTCTTCTCCCTCTGCGCTGAGGCGATCCAGGCTTCCGTTGTTGTGACTCCACCGGGTGATGGTAAGTAAGTCCCGCGACTAAACCGTGCTCCGCAAACGGGCCTGTTCAAACTCCGCGGCACGGGGTGGTCAAAGCTGCGAAGCTGCAGCCCTCCAGTCCAGCGGATGCAGTTGTTGTTGCGGGAGCTCCGGAAATACAGGTCACCAACCTGTGACCTGTGAGCTCCCGATGATGCCGTCCACTGGGTCCACGGCCGAGCCTCCGAAGTCGGTTCTGCCGCCGGAACGACAGAACGCCGCCACAGCCCTGAGTCAGGCCAATGCCAGAACGCCGCCACAGCTCCAAGCCGGGCCGTCGCTGGAATGCCGCCACAGCCCAGAGGCCCCACAGCCCACAGCCCTCCGCCATTCGGCCTCAGCGCAGGTGGAGACGAACACAGGGGACATAAAGGTAGAGACTAAACCCCTGAAGGTAGAGACTAAAACCCTGTCCCCCCCCCTTCCCCCCCCCACACATACACAACCTAATAAACTAAATTTAACTAACTTTACCTAAATCAGACAAAAGAAAAACAACAAAAAAAAGAAAAAAGACGGACTGCAGGCGAGCTGCAGCTGCCAGGCAGTGCCGCCACTTCCAGAATGGAAGATGGGATAACATACACTAGTGCATGGGTGATTGTACAGATGGTCATTTGTCGTAAACCCAGTGAACCGAAGGTGAGAAGTGGTGGGGATGGGTAGATATGGTTGGTGGTGGGATCACACTGGAGGTGCGGAAATGTCGGAGGATGATGTGTTGGATGCAGAGGCTTGTGGGGGAAAGGTGAAAACCAAGGGAAATAAATCCTAGTTCCGCCCAGGGGGAGGGGGAGCGAAATGTCATCAATCCATGTTTTCCAAAGATGCTGTCTAACCTGTAAAGAATTGATAAACCAGTGACATAGGGGTGAGGTGGGGGGGAGGGCAAAAGAATGTAACATTTAAAATGAACCTGAGGAGCAACTAAATCATGGAAGGAATAGTCAGGGTAAAATCCACAGTCTTTTGCCCAGTGGGGGAACCGATAATCCGAGGAGATAGGTTTAAGATGAGGAGGGAAATATTTAATTTGAATCTGAGAGATAACTGTTCAATGCAAATGTCGATAGGTACATGGAAAGATGTACTGCAGGAGGTAGATGAGACAAGGACTATCACATCCTCTAAGAAATATTTGGACAGGTACATGGATAGGACAGATTTGGAGGACTATGGGCCAAGTGGGACTGGTGTATATTGGGCCATTTTGATCGGTGTGGACAAGTTGGATCGAAGGGCCTGTTTCCACGCTGTATGACTCGATAATTCTCTGACTTCATTTAATTGATAAAAAATATTATTCTTTCCAACTGAAATAACTTTTATTACTAATTTATCTGTATTACTAAAAGTGTGATCTTGACCGCTTTTGGCCCATTGTGCTGCGGTTTCCGAGAGAACACCGCCACCTACGGCCATTAATTTTTGCCACCTCGCTCAGAGCCCACGTCTGCCTTCCTGGACCAGAGGATGTTTCCCATCAATGAAAAATCAGAGACATATTAATGTTTTTAAAAAAAATCACTATTCTCTCTGCTGCCCCTGCTGGAGGGAAGGGGTGGGACTATAAAACCAGGAAGTGGTGTACCTCACTCAATCTCTGCAAGATGGCGGTCATGTCTCTCTGAGCTCTGAATAACATATCTACTCAACTGTGAGTGCCCTTAATGTGGTTTGAAAATGAAAATATGGTTGGTTTAAAGTAAAAAGTCACCGCCTGCAAATGGTTGTTTGGGGGGGGGGGGTTGTGTTGAAGTAAAAAGGCACTCTCTCTCTCTCTCCCCTCCTCTCTCTCCCCCCCCCCCCCCACTGCTCTCTCGCCCCTCTCTCTCTCCCTCCCACCTCTCCCTTCTCTCTCCTCCCCTCTCGCTCTCTCTCTCCCCCCCCCCCTCTCTCTTCCCCTCTCTCTCTCCCTCCCTCTCTCTCTCTCTCTCTCCCCCCCTCCCCTCCCACTTTCTCTCCCCCCCCTCTCCCTTTCCCCCCCTCTCTCCCCCCCCCTCTCCCCCCTCCCCCCTCTCTCTCTCCCCCCTCTCCCCCCCCCCCCCCCCCCCCCCCCCTCCCCCCCCCCTACTCCCCCCCCCTCTCCTCCCCCCCCTCCTCCCCCCCTCTCCTCCCCCTCACACATCCCCCCCCTCTCCTCCCCCCCTGCCTCTCCCCCTTGCCCCTCCCCCTCTTCTCCTCCCCTCCACCCCCTCTCCCTCTCTGCCTCTCTCTCTCTGTCTCTGCCCCTTCTCTCCCTGCCCTCACTCTCTACCCCCGCCCCCCATCTCTAGATGTGACTGCAAGTTGGGGGCTATGCGTCAGTAGGTAGGGTGGTTATGGGGTAAAATGAGCAAATTAATAATATTAATATAATATCAAGGGGGGTAATTAGCATGTGTGCGGGGGGGGGGGAGGATAGTTATTGTGTGTGACGCTGCATGCCGCCTGTCACGCCCCCCCCCCCTACAACCGCATGTTGGGGGAACACTTGGTGTATTATTTTATATAACCATATAACCATATAACCATATAACAATTACAGCACGGAAACAGGCCATCTCGGCCCTACAAGTCCGTGCCGAACAACTTTTTTTTCTCCCTTAGTCCCACTTTCCTGCACTCATACCATAACCCTCCATTCCCTTCTCATCCATATGCCTATCCAATTTATTTTTAAATGATACCGACGAACCTGCCTCCACCACTTCCACTGGAAGCTCATTCCACACCGCTACCACTCTCTGAGTAAAGACGTTCCCCCTCATGTTACCCCTAAACTTCTGTGCCTTAATTCTGAAGTCATGTCCTCTTGTTTGAATCTTCCCTATTCTCAAAGGGAAAAGATTGTCCGCATCAACTCTGTCTATCCCTCTCATCATTTTAAAGACCTCTATCAAGTCCCCCCCTTAACCTTCTGCGCTCCAGAGAATAAAGACCTAACTTATTCAACCTATAATATAATTTGTACTAATTTATGGTTGATATTTATCGCAGTACTGACCATAAAATCTATAATGATTTTGTATTTTAAAGCATTTTTCACAAACTTAAAATCATCTTGTGTCCTGGCAAGTATTGAAGTGTGTACAATACGTACACAGGTTACTAAAAATAACAAGGATAACAGGCATCACTGCATTTACCATCTGCTTTTGTTTAGATCTTTAGTGAGTTCCAACAGTAAAAGAGTGATCTACAAATACAGCTCCGGTTGTTATAGAGTCATAGAATGATACATTGTGGAAACAGGCCATTCAGCCCATCTTGCCCACACCGGCCAACATGTCCCAGCTACACTAGTCCCACCTGCCTGTACTTGGTCCATATCCCTCCAAACTTGTCCTATCCTTGTACCTGTCTAACTGTTTCATGAACTTTGGGATAATCCCAGCCTCAACTACCTCTTCTGGCAGCTTGTTCCATACACCCACCACCCTTTGTGTGGAAAAAGTCACCCCTCAGATTCCGATTAAATCTTTTCCCCTTCACCTTGCATAATATTGCTGTTGTCAGATAGTAATTGAGTTAACTATGATAGGTGTAAAGATTTGCAGGATTTTGGACACGGTTTGTCACATGAATCACAGTGTCAAACTGCTTGCTTCAGTTATACCGACCTAAAATCCTACACAACTGAAGATTCACAGGATATTAGCCCCGACAAAGGGTCTTTGACCTTAAACGATAACTGTTTCCCTTCCTGCAGATGCTGTCCAACCTGCCAAATGTTTCCACCATACATTGTGCAATTTAGTTTCCTGTATGTTGGTATGATGCAAGAAAGCAGGCATTAATAAAGACCATTATAAAATTATACATTTGAACATTTTGAGATAAATGTTAATGCGCAGTATTTCCTGTCACCAGCAAGCTGACCTCAACTGCCCTGGGCAGTGTTAGTGTCTTTTGCACATAAATGCTGCCACGTCATGGAGCAGTGGGAACAGAATAAAATGTATCTGTTTAAAAAAAGCTTAAAATAGCTTTAACAGAATCTATGTGTTTTATAGAGGGATACTCTAGGGTTGGCGCTGAAGACCTGTTGAAATGTGGTAGTCTGTCATTGTGACTATGCGACTCCAGGTTCCAAAATAATATTCAGTACTTCCCCATTTACACAAGAACCTCACAATTTGTGACACTTTCACATGGAACTGCTGGTATTTCCACAGCTCCACATTTCACATGAGAGTAAATGAGAAGGTTTTATAAATAAATCAAGCACGTCATGATACGGAATCACGTCTTCCAATGAAAACTAGCAGTGGGAATTGGCAAGGGTAAATTAATGAATAATATGCTTAAATCCATCTGATATCTGTTTGATCATAGATTGTTGAATTCTTCATTTGACATTTCACTCTATAAATTGCAGCCACTGTATATTTCTGATTAACATGGGCTATTTTTTCATTTCATCCCAATAAATTATTTTGTGTGATTGCATGATGAATTAATATTACAGTGTATATATTTTTTAATGGTAATGCTATATACAGGGTACAACCTTCTCTCCTAATTTTACATTCATGTTTACACTGCAAAAGCTGGAAGGAAGATTTAAGAGCCCATGAACTGAGAGCATGTTCCTTTTCCCTGGGTTGGTACTGTTAATTTTGCCATTGACTATTAGGCACATAGTATGCAAGAGTGCATCAACTGTCAAGGAGAAGTTGACCTGGGATGAAACTCCAATTTGTGCTGTGGTTTTTAAACCTTGAATATTGCAGGCTGGGACGGAGCCTGACATTGTCTTGCAAGCGAGTGTCTCTTTCCTTGTGACAGATGCAGTCCGCTTCACATGGATGAGTCTGTTATTAATATTGAGGTACAGGACAATTTTTTCATAAACTGTTTCTGCGCATTAAAAATTAAAGTGAACATATATTAATGAACCGATAACGGCCCATGACATTCTTACAATCTTCAGTGAATAATGTTTTATATTTAATCACAATTAATTATTTAATTATATTTAAGGAAGTAAGTCAAAATAAACAAAGGAGGTGACATTTCTTATCCAAAAGGAAAATACTGCAAATGCTTCAAATCAGAAATCCTGACCTATGTGACAGTCCTGTTGATGTGAATAAATACGTATTAAGGCCTGTGTTCCGCTTGAAGGTAATTTAGAACCCTTATGAAAGTAAATCTTTCTGCAGAGAAGATGAATTTAAATACAGGTGACAAGCATTGAAATTTAAAAGTCACATTTAACAATTAATGTTTTTACAGTTCAAACTAAATAACATTAATTTTCACGTTGATTCCACCCATGAGACATTTCACAGACATGTGAGTGGATGCAGATCATTCCCAGCTTGAATTAATTTAATGATCTCATATTCACACACGTGTGTTTAGTTAATATCGTCATTTTATTTCATTACCACAAATTTACTATAATTATGACAAGGACTTCAGAGGAGCAAAAGGGGCCATGAGATAGATCAGGCAGCTAGCATTAAGGACAACCCCAAGAGATGTTATGAATTCAAAAGGGGAAAAGGGAAATTAGAGAGAGGAAGTGGGATCTTTCAGGAATCAAAGCGGTCACCTCTGTGCGGAACCGCAGGAGATGGGCAAAGTCCTCTCAGTATGTCTCTTCTGTATTTACTCAGGAGAGAGACAGGAGGACGCAGGAACTTGGGGCAGTCAATGGAAGTGTCTCGAGAGCAGTCAGTGTTACATCGAAGAGGTGCTGAAGGTACTATCGTGAGTAAAGGTAGACAAATTTCCAAGGCCTGATCATATATATCTGAGGACATTGTGGTTAGGAAGAGAGGAAATTGCATGATCCATGGTTGAAATTTACAAGTCGCCTTTAAAATACAGGACAGGTGCCGGAAGACTGGAGGGGGGCAAATGTTGTGCCTCTATTTAAAAAGGGCTGCAGGGAAAATGCTGGGAACTATAGGCCAGTGAGTTTAACATTTGTAGTTGGAAAGTTACTGGAGAGTATTCTGACCAATAGGATATAGAGGCATTTTGATGGACAAGGACTGATTAGGGATAGTCAGCATGGTTTGTGCATGGGAGGTCATGACTCACAAATCTGAATTTTTTGAAGATGTGACCAAAAAGGTAAATGGGGGCAGAGCTGTAGATGTTGTATATATGGACTTCAGCAAAGCATTTGACAAAGTTCCTCATGGGAGGCTGCTCTGAAAGGTTAGATTGCATGGGATCCAAGGAGAGATAGCTGAATGGGTAGAACATTGGCTCCATTGAAGGAAGAAGTGGGTGATGGTGGAAGATTGCTTCTCGGACTGCAGGCCTGTGACTAGTGGTGTGCCTCAGGATTTGGTGCTGGGCCCTGTTACTGTTTGTCATCTACATCAATGATTAGGATGTGAAAAGGCATGGCAGGATTAGCAAGTTTGCTGATGATACAAAAGTGGGTGGTTTTGCAGATAGTAAAGATGGTTGTGAAAAAATGTAGCAGGTTGGCCAGGTGGGCTGAGGAATTTGTGATGGAATTTCATACAGAAAAATGTGAGGTGTTGCATTTTAGGAAGTCTAACATGCGCAGGACATACACGGTGAATGGTAGTGCTCTGGGTAGTGCTGTAGAGCAAAGGAGTGCAGGTGCATGGGTCCGTGAAGGTAGAGTAGCAGGTAGATAGGGTGGTTAAAAAGGCTTTTGGCACTTTCGCCTTAATCAGTCAGAGTATTGAGTGTAGAAGTTGGGAGGTCATGTTGCAGTTGTAAAGGATGTTGGTGAGGCCGCATTTAGAGTATTGTGATCAGTTCTGTGTACCATGTTATAGGAAAGATGTTGTCAAACTGGAAAGGGTCAGATAAGATTTACGAGGATGTTGCCAGGACTAAAGGGTCTGAGCTATAGAGAGAGGATAAGTAGGCTGGGACTCTATTCTTTGGGGTGCAGGAGGATGAGGGATGATCTTATAGAGGTGTATAAAATCATGAGATGAATAGATCGGGTATATGCACAGAGTCTCTTGTCTAAAGCTAGTGAATCTAGGACCAGAGACATAGGTTTAAGGTGAAGGGGAAAGGTTTAATAGGAATCTGAGGGATAACATCTTCACACAAATGGTGGTGGGCATATAGAACAAGCTGCCAGAGGAGGTAGTTGAGCCAACATTTAAGTAACAGTTAGACAGGTACATGGATTGGATGGGTTTGGAGGGATTTGGACCAAGCACAGGCAGGAAGGTCTAGTGTAGCTGGACATGTTGGACAGTTTGGGAAAGTTGGTCCGAAGGGCCTGTTTACACACTGCATCACTGTATCAGGAAAGAATGAATAAAGCAATTTGTGGTTTACCCATGCCACGAACATAAACCTCTAAGTTAAAACTGCATAAGATAAAAGTGCAGGTTTCAATACTTTTAGTTGTACTTGATTAGGGCTATGTATCTGCAAGGCTTGCAGTTAGGCAAGATTGCTCATTATCAAACAGTTCTTAAGATACGACCGAGTGAAGACTGATTAACAAAAATCTCTCCGCTAATGAGGAAGCAGGGAGTCAATGCTTATTCAATTATCAACCACCAGCATACAATGGTACTGTTCTATAATTATTATAGATTCTCCGGCAGAAAGTGCTTGCTGTACAGAAAAATAAACACTGAAGTGTTGATCTGTCACAAGGCAGAAAAGCTAACAGCATTGTTTTGCTGAAAGTGTTCCCAAGATTCCCAAAATGTATAAATAGAAAAATTGTTTGCAGTTCATCTTTAGCTGCAAAGCAAAACTAGCCCTCCAAAGGTTGGCTACACTTGGGCCCCAGGCTTTGTCTGAATACATTTATGTCGGGCGCAAATGTCAATTGTGTGCCCAAAATCGTTTTGCAAGTTGGTTGCAGACTGGCTATGGTCCTTGTAGAGTTTCTACAGCAATAAAACATTTGCATAATGTCTTTCATAACATCAGGATGTGCCAGAGTTGTACACCAAGTCAAGTCAAGAGAGTTTATTGTCATGTGTCCCAGATAGGACAATGCAATTCTTGCATGCTACAGCACAACATAATATTATAGGCATAAATACAGAACAGTTCAGTTCAGTCCATAGAATATATCTATATGCACACATAAATAAACAGATAAAGTACAATAGGCTGTTATAGTTCAGAGTTGTTTTTTTTTAATAATCTTTTTATTAGAGGCAGGTACATATCATATTAAAAACATTTCATGTATATCATTCCTACATTACTAATATTATCAATTGATATTAACTCTGCTTCTAGTATTCTTTTTTATATAGATAGAAAATAAGAAAGAGAAATAAAAAAAATTAAAAAGTATAATAAAGAAGAATGGAATAATTTACTAAAAATACAACTTTGGAGATAAGTTCGTAAATTATAAAGTATAACTTTTCATCTGATCCTTAATTCGAGTTTCAGTAAGGTTCACGAGCCAGTCTGCCCCTTCAAGTAGTCAATAAATGGAGACCATATTCTCATAAAAAGTTCTTGTTTGTCCATTAAGACAAGTCTGATTCTTTCCAAATGTAACGTCGCTGACATTTCCACAATCCACATTTTAATTGTGGGGGTAATTGGACCTTTCCAAAAACTTAATATTATTTTTTCTAAATGATTATACTATAGTTGATAAAATTTCTTTGGGTTGTTGTAAATGTTAGGCTTTGTTCTGATATTCCTGGTATTATTAGTTTTAAATTGGGATCCAATTGAGTGTTGACAACTTTAGATATTATTCTAAAAATGTCCGTCCAGAAGCTTTGGATTTTTATACAATTCGCGAATGTGTGAGTTAGGTTAGACTCTAAATGTTGACATTTATCACAGATAGGGGAGATATGTGGGAAGATTCTATTAAATTTTGTTTAGGAGTAATGTAATCTATATATTACTTTAAATTGTATTAAAGAGTGTCTGGCATTTAATGAACATTGATGTATATGTTGCAAACTTTCATCACAAATATCTTTTGTTATTGATTGGCTTAGTTCATTTTCCCATGTTTGTCTAAATAAATCCTTTGGTGGTATCTCACTATCTAATAGAATATTATAAATATGAGATTAATTTATCTGTATTAGGATGTTTATTCAAACAATCATCAAGAATTTCTGGATCTCTAGTTCTAAAGTTTTGTGTATTTGATTTGGCATAATCTCTAAGTTGTAAATATCTAAAAAAATCATTTGAGTGGAGGCCATGTCTTTTGTAGCTCCTGTAATGAAAGAAAGATGCCTTTCTTATAAAGTTGTCCCATCCTTTAAATTCCATAATTTTTCCATTGTATGAAATCTTTATCTAACGTAGACGGTTTAAATGGGTTGTTCACGATGGGGAGATAAAGTGATAAATTAGCAAATGATAAGGTCTTTTTTAATTGTTTCCAAATTTGCATACCATTGTCTATATTACTAAATATCTGTTCTTGACCGCTTTAGGCCTTCTGTGCTGCGATTTCCAAGAGAACACCACCATGTACGGCTGTCATTTTTGGCCACCTCGCTCCGCCGCATGTGTGCCAAGGATTTTTCCTGTTGATGAAAAATGACAGAGATATTAATGTTTTTACAAAATTCCCCATTCTCTCTACTGCCTCTGCTGGAGGGAGGGGAAGGGACTATAACACCAGGAAGTGGTGTGCCCCAATCAGTATCTGCAAGTGGTGTGCCTCAATCAGTCTCTGTAAGTGGTGTGCCTCAATCAGAGCTTTGAATAACACTGAGCAAATGTTCTCTCTCTCTCTCTAGTGTGCAATTTAAATCTCCTCCAATTATTAAATTGTATTGTGTGAGTTCCGGGATTGTATTGAATGTTTTCTTAAAGAACATGGGGCTATATCAAAGTTAGGTCCATAAACATTAAGAAGAATCACTTTTTTTGCATTTAGCTCATCTACTAATACTATATATCTACCATCATTGTCCGTTATTGTTAATGTACGTTTAAAAGGTATCCCTTTATGGATTAATATTGCGGCGACTCTGGATTTATGTGAGAATGAAGAATGATATGTTTCAGCAATCCATTTTGCTTTCAGTCTATGTTGTGCTTCCTTTTTAAGGTGGGTTTCTTGAAGAAATATTATATCTGTCTTAAGTGATTTTAAATGTGCTAGTACTTTACCTCTTTTAATTGTTTCATTAATTCCCTTAACATTCCAACTGCAAAATGTAATTCCTTCACCCCCAATTGTCATATTAACATCTTGCATCTTATTTTTAGGGTGGTCTATAAAAGAGCAGTTGTATCAACACTAAGCCTGACATTACACCCGAACATTAGATAGATGAATTTTAAATCTCGTATATCGTTCTTCCGTACATATCTCCTTGAGTAAAGCTTATAATTCCATTCAAATTTAAAGTTATAATAAAGGTGCAAAAGAAAGACGAAAACTACATCTATAATTAGTGTTAGCCAAACTAACGTGGTTAGCATTCTAAAGACTTCCGTAGCCTTTGGAAAAAAAAAATCTAGCTCCATGCTTATCAAAAAAAAACAATTCAATAAAATAGTTTGTAGGGGAGTAAGAAAACATTTTTTAAACCAAATAAATTATAATCCATTAATAAAAAAAGATTGTTCTCAAAATTACCATTGTAATCTCATATCTAATTTTTTTAAAATCGAAAATAAGAGGAAAACCCCAAACCCTTTTGAATAAATTGCCTAATTTAAACCTTACTTATAATCATATTTTAACTGTTTCTAAATAAACCAGTTAATGGTAATGATTAATAATTAATAATGACAAATGTTTATAATTAGTAATGATTAGTAATTAATAATAATTGACTACAATACTAAAATATAAATGTAATGTATTAGTTATGTAATTAGTAATAATCAGTAATTAATAACAATTAACAATAATACTAAGATATAAATGTAATATATCAATATCAGTAGGAGAAAACACTCTACTGCCCTTAACAATTTTCAGTAGTCTCTAAGTATAACAATTTAAAGTTCCATTAGTACTCTACGAGACGTGCTGTTCGTTGACGTCAGGGAGATAATGTATGTTGTTCAGTCTTCAGTTATATTCTCGATGTTCTGGGTGAATTCAAGTGCTTGTTTGTGGTCTGTAAAGCTATGTTCCTTCTTCTTGTAGGTGACTCTTAGTGTTGCAGGGTACATCAGGCCATATCTCAATTCTGGTATGTTCTTAAGTTTACTTCTTGTCTCTGTAATGGCCGGTTCTCACGGTGCAACCTGACGCAAGATGTCACCAGAGTGAAGTGGTCGTGGTCCAGCACGAGTTCCGCACGATATAAGGGGGGGTAGATAAAGAATTCCCACGGTACTCGGCAATTCTGTCATTTGTGCGTCTCCCGATCTTTCCCGTTAATCGTGAATGACCATCATGGACTGTAGTGTAGTTAATCACGTGGCACAAATGATGTCACTTTTTTTCAAACACTATATAACCATATAACCATATAACAATTACAGCACGGAAACAGGCCATCTCGGCCCTACAAGTCCGTGCCGAACAATTTTTTTTCCCCTTAGTCCCACCTGCCTGCACTCATACCATAACCCTCCATTCCCTTCTCATCCATATGCCTATCAAAATTTATTTTTATAAATATCCTCCGTTCGTAGAATTGGCTCATTTGCAGACATGCCTATGCAAAGTTGGTTCGAGTACAGGCTGGTTGTTATTTTCATTGTCTGTCTGTCTGCCACTACTTTTACATTGCAGCTGCAGGGAACAGACAGACTTATAAGATAAATTAAAGGTAACTGCAAAAACAGCACTTTTCATCTGTAGCATTGAATGTTTTTAAATCATGGATAACATTAAATTGTTCTCCTGTACATAAACTAATATATTGTTATAGTTACTCACATGAGCACCGGGGATACTCCGCAGCCTTCGTCTCCAGCAGGTTGCGCTTTCTCTCCCTATTTCTATAATCCTCTCTGGATTTGTCATAGATAATCTCATTGCATTGGTACCACTCCACCAGTTCCCCCTCTTGTTCCCTGTTGAAGTTATGTGGCCTTACCTTCTGCCATCTTACCTTTATGTTATCGTCTGCTGAGGATATTGGGGAGGCAACAGCTACTGGGGAGGCAATCTCAAATCCACCTTGATCACCCTCTCCCTGCTCCAAGGAGCCCACAGGCAGTGGTATCTCTGGCATCTCCTCTTGCCTCTCCACCTGTCTCTCTTGCTAAGTTTCCTCCTCATTTACCTGCATGGCTAAAAACTTTCTGACTTTCTTTGACCCCTTTCTTTGCGCTTTTCTGAGAGGCAACTCTGCAAGTCTTTTTACTGCGAAAAAGATTCTCAAACAATGACAATTAGGTGGGACGTCCTCGATGGACACATGATCCATTGGCGATATTGAGACCACCTTTTTTACTCACCTTATGTCCCTTCTGTCAAGCTTCCGGGTTTACCGTTCGCAGGAGTTCCCATGGTACCCGCAAGAGTCATTACGGATATCGCACGGATATCGCACTGGCATCTGCGTTCATACAATGTTGCAATGTTGCTCAAGTTTAATGGAGTTTAATACTGATAAATGTGGTAGGACAAATCAAAATAGGACTTACATGGTAAATGGTAGGGAATTGAAGAATACAGTTGAACAGAGGAATCTGGGAATAACCGTGCATAGTTCCTTGAAGGTGGAATCTCATATAGATAGGATGGTAAAGAAAGCTTTTGGTATGCTAGCCTTTATAAATCAGAGCATTGAGTATAGAAGCTGGGATGTAATGTTAAAATTGTACAAGGCATTGGTGAGACCAAATCTGGAGTATGGTGTACAATTTTGATCGCCCAATTATAGGAAGGATGTCAACAAAATAGAGAGAGTACAGAGGAGATTTACTAGAATGTTGCCTGGGTTTCAACAACTAAGTTACAGAGATAGGTTGAAGAAGTTACGTCTTTATTCTCTGGAGCGCAGAAGGTTAAGGGGGGACATGATAGAGGTCTTTAAAATGATGAGAGGGATAGACAGAGTTGATGTAGACAAGCTTTTCCCTTTGAGAATAGGGAAGATTTAAACAAGAGTACATGACTTCAGAATTAAGGGACAGAAGTTTAGGGGTAACATGAGGGGGAACTTCTTTACTCAGAGATTGGTAGCGGTGTGGAATGAGCTTCCAGTGGAAGTGGTGGAGGCAGGTTCGTTGCTATCATTTAAAAATAAATTGGATAGGCATATGGATGAAAAGGGAATGGGGGGTTTTGGTATGAGTGCAGGCAGGTGGGACTAAGGGAAAAAAAGTTGTTCGGCACGGACTTGTAGGGCCGAGATGGCCTGTTTCCGTGCTGTAATTGTTATATGGTTATATGGTTATAAGTCACTCTTAGAGAAATTCAAAAATGTTTGAATTTTCTCCCAACCTTACAAAGTTACACAAATACCTGCCGTTAGTGCCACGGAGGTCCTCGGTGGTCCACGAATGCCGTACTGCTATCGTAGAAGGTTCCAACAATGTTAAACTCTTGTTAAGTCTTGCTTCAGGTCGCACCGTGAGAAAGCCCTTTAAACAGTGCTCTCTTCTTAGAGACCTCCACTGGATAGTCTCTAAAGATGCTGATCCTCTCTCCTTCAAAAGTGAGCTCTCTGTTCAGAGTTTGTTTGAAGTTGTGTTTAATAACCTGATGGCTGTGGGGAAGTAGCTGTCCCTGAACCTGGATGTACCAGATTTCAGGCTCTTGTACCTTCTACCTGATGACAGCGGAGAGATGAGTGTGTGGCCAGGATGGTGTTGGCAGTCTTTATTAGTCAGCAACTGTGATAGATCACCTCGATGGTAGGAAGGTCAGAACCGATGATGGAGTGGGCAATGGTTACGACTTTTTGCAGCCTTTTCTGCTCCTGGACGCTCAGGTTGCCAAACCAAGCCACGATGCAACCGGTCAGCATGCTCTCTACTGTGTACCTGGAAAAGTTCGAGAGAGTCCTACTTGACATACCGACTCTCCGTAATCTTCTCAGGAAGTAGAGGCGCTGATGTGCTTTCTTTATAATTGCATCAGTGTGCAGGGACCAGGAGAGATCTTCGGAAATATGCACCCCCAGGAATTTAAAGTTCTTGACCCTTTCCACCATCAACCTGTTGGTATAAATGGGATTGTGGGTCCCTATCCTACCCCTTCCAAAGCCCACAATCAATTTCTTGGTTTTGCTGGTGTTGAGAGCCAAGTTATTTTGTAGGCAACGTTTGGTCAATCGGTCGATCTCACTCTGACTCGTCCCCATCAGTGATACGTCCTACAACATTGGCGAACTTGATGATGGATTTCACACTATGTTTGGCTAAGCAGTCATGAGTATAGAGTGAGTAAAGCAGGGAGCTGAGCACGCAGCCTTGAGGTGCTCCCGTGTTGATTTTTAACAAGGATGACGCATTTCCACCAATACGGACAGACTGTGGTCTGTGAATGAGGAAGTCGAGGATCCAATTGCAGAAGGATGCGCACAGACCCAGATCTGAGAGCTTGGTAACCAGTCAAGTGTTGTCAGCGTTGTAATCTAGGGAACACAATTTTCCTTCAAGAGGCTTCACCAAACAGCATAATGATAATGATCAAATAATTATTTGTTAGTCATATTAGTAAAGGATAAACATTGGCAAGACAATGGGACTCTGATAGATTGTGATTGCCTTTTCACCTTGAAACTGCAAGGCCAGGTATGGTCCAGGCTTATTCCTGAGAGAGAAAGCATGGTCTGTGCTTGCTGCTTACACCTGTGAGAGAACACGGCCCAGGTTGTTCCTTACACCTGTGAGAGAACACATGGCCCAGGTTGCTTCTTACATCTAAGACAGGAGTCCTGGCAGGCTTACACCCTACCCCTGAGACAGTAGAGAGCCTTGCTACTTGATCTAACACAAAACATCACTGACAGTGTAGAATTATTTCTGTAAAGTTCTGGAGCCTAAACGATACTTGCATTGAAGTCTCACAATCACAATCACAATAATATTTTATTAGCCAAGTATGTTTTGCAACATATGAGGAATTTCATTTGCCAAGTCAGTCATACAAATAAAAAGCAACAGAACACACAAATTACATTTTAACATAATCATCCACCACAGTGACTCCTCCACATTCCTCACTGTGATGGAAGTCTCTGAGTAAGATTCAAACTCGCAGATTTCAAATTCATTGTGGAGCTGAGCAAGAGTTATAGAGAGGATTGGGAGACATCCCTGCTTCTCATGGGCCCACTTGGAATCAGTGTTCACTAATCCTTGTTCATATAAAAACCATGAAGGTTAGAGTACAATAGAGTTAGAAAATCTAATGCATAGACCTTTGGCCATACCCCACAGTGGGAAAGTGGCAGTGTTTAATATATAATGGATGGCTTATTTATGTATGGCTTGTCTTCCACTTGTTTAGGTTGGTAAATAGTGTCAGCTAATTGTTTTCCTAACTGTTTAGGGTGGCACAGTGGCACAGTTGAGCTACTGCTCCAGGTTCACTGGTTCGATCTTGAGTACGGGTAATATCCACGCAGAGTTGGTACATTCTCCCTGTGACCATGTGGGATTTCTCCAGGTGCTCCTCTTTTCTCCCACATTCCAATGACGTGCAGGTGTGTAGGTTAATTTTACTTCGGAGTCAGTCAGCATCGCTCCTGCCGGCGGTAAGTTTAAATCTACAGGTAAGTTTTGTATTACCAGGTTTTGATTTTCTTGCAGGAACCACTTTTCACAGAGGTATCCTGCTAGATATTGTGGTGAAGATGGCTATGGGCTGTGGGGAGACACCGGTTCCAACCATGGAAGCGGATAGTCGGCAGATGTCTGGTTCGCAATCCCAGTCACTGACAAGACGGTCTGTGGCTCCCAACCTGCTGTGGTTCCCGGGGAGGACAAATCAAGCAGGAAGGCGGTATCACCGCCAGAGTCGCTGACAGTGCGGTCAGCAGCTCACAGACACAATGGTCCCCAGGCATGGGGTGAAATCACAGATATATTGGAGGGCTGAACGAGTCGGGCTGCGAGGGTTCCCCTCCATTAATGAGTATATATTTGGATGGAGTCTGGTGACATTATAACCCTTCGCAGGTGAAGCTCCACACTCCAAAATTAAATTATTGACGTGCATTCACCAAGCTGAGGAGACCATGCCGGGTCAGGGTGTGACAGCGCCGACCTGTCAATGTGTGACAGCGCTGACCTGTAGGAGAGGCCGCGCAAGCAGCACCTGCAGTATAAACGTTCCGAATAGGAAAACTCGTTACTGATTAACAACTGATTCATAAGGGTCTCAAAGATACATTCTATGCAGTTCCCATTGCAGGGATCATTGAAGACATTTGAAATTATCAAAAAGGCAATGATAACTGTAATAATAACAGTAAAACATTGCAAAATGGGATAAAATATTTACCCAGGTTATTTACCAAATTATTAAAATCGGTGTTTGGACAGTTCAAAAAACACGTGTTATGTCTTGGCTGGAGGATATTCTAATGCTGTATTTGTTAAAAAATCACCTGTTTCAGCCTCAAACTATATTTGAGAAATTGGGCTCATCTATCCAGTTAACTTTAAGTTGTTACTTGTTGGTCATTGGGATTTACCTTTAACTACTAATTAGCCTATGACTCTGCCCTGTGAAAAGAGATTGGAGTTAATAGAAACCTGTTATAAAGCTGAATTCTATTCATCAAGAATAATTGGCAATATAGTAGCTGTGATTCAGCTCTGCAAGTCAGGGAACTGACATCGTGCAAAGTAGAAATCTCTCAAATGCCATGTAGGGCATTGTTAACAGGCTTATGCTATTACCAGCTGAAGCTACCAAAGTCACAATGATGAACAAACAGTATTCAGCATTGCTCCAGTAGTTTGATCAGTCGAATTTCAGTTATTTTACAAACTGATGCTAAGGACTCTAAGGTGGAAAATTGCAAATGTCATCTCTCATTTGGAGGTGGAGGAGATTTGCATGTTGCCAATTCTTCAGTTATTGGTATTAACTAGCTATATACACTAGATACATCCCATGGGTAAAGGGCTATTGAGCGAGTATACATAATCTACATGCTCAACTTCTAGTTGATACACTACGGTGGTGGCATGTTAGTCGCATGGCAATCAAGTAAACGTATCATGTAATAAGTTACCTAATCTCCTTTGCCACTGGTGTATCATCAAGTTCAGATCGATGACAACACCGAATAGGTGTTGGATCACAAAGTATTTATGAAAGTATGGTTCAATGAAACACCGAATATCGACATGTTGGTTTCATGCTTATTCACTGATTGCAAAAATATGTGGAATAACAGTGTTGAGAGATACATTCTCGCTACAAGAAGGAGGAATGCTCTTTTATGTCTTCCTCCATTTTGCCTCATCAGTCGGGTCTTGAAATAACTCAGCAAGATCTCGCTTTAGTTTTCGTACTGTCTGACTGGCTATGCAGCCATGATTCCCGCTTCCGTCAGGCATAATAATACAAACATAAACGGTTATTCTAAAAATCGAAAACTTTGCTGGTTCAAACTGTGGGTCAGGAAACCAGCATCTGCATGATAAAAATCAATTTATTGACTTGCAGATTCTGAATCGACTGCCCTACGGCTCAGGTTGTCACATCAATCCATGTATGTGCTCACTGCAGAGTGCAGTGATTGCACCAAAATAGCAGTACATTTCCTATTCTGGAGATGGGAAGAGGTTTTATTTAATGTTAATGTTACACTTAATATGGTACAGATTACTGATGTCTTCCAGTTCTTTCTTAAATGGTGTTCTGACAATAATTGAGTATAGGGCCCACTCTGTCGGGTTTCAACCACGGATATCGAGTTTGTAAACAATATACACTAAGTTCTCCAAGTACAAGTATAGGCAGTATGGGATATTGACATTGTGTTAACAATACTTCACCGGGGCCAGTTACATCCTTAGTCATGGCATTAGTATCAGCACAACGAGTGCAGATATTGCAAAAGCTGCGGCTGGATAGGATGGAAGTGGCTGCAGATGCCATTACGTTTTACATTTCTGGTCTACACAAGCAGAGCAGACCATGGGTGACAGGGTTTAAGATCATATTTCTGCATACCCCACGGACTCACATTTATCTGTGAGGGCACGCTTGCTATATTATATCAAGGCCACCAGAACCCTAAGAGGTGTGGAATCAGCATTGTTTATTAGCCACAAAGAACCACACAAGACAAAGTCGGTTCAGACTATTTCAAGGTGGCTGAAGCAGGTTCTGGTTTATGCAGGTATTAACACTGACAATTTGACATCTCATTCCACCAGGGCGGCATCAATGTCAGCAGCCAGGGCAATGCACATTCCCATCGACCATATCCTCGCGGCCGCAGGATGGTCAATTGAATTGATTTTCATTTTTTTTTTTTACCATAGGCCGACTGCCGACCCGGGGCTATTTGCCCATTCTGTTTTGTGTCCACTTTACCCATCCCTGAGACAGAGGGGTTGCTATTGATTTTCTTTATTAACGTAAAACATTAATATGTTTAAATCAATATCATGGTTAATGCATTGTTGATTATCCACTCATCCTGAGTCAATCGATGCAGTGAGACACCGGGATTTGAATCTATGGCATGAAATCACAGAGCTTTGAACTCTTCACGGAATCACTCACGTGACTCCGAAGTAAAATAGTAAGTTTAAACGAGAACTTACCAGTTTGAAGTTTGATCTTTATTTGATGAGGAGTTACGTTTGTGATTACGTGCCCTCCACTCCCAACCCTCTCTCACAAAGGTCATCTGGTAGTTCTCAAGTTTCTGATCTTACTTTGTTACTTCAATTACTGTTATCTGCGATTTCATATCGCTGCTTTGAAGATTGACGTGCATGCGGACTGGCAGGGCTTCTTCACGTAATCACCAACGTAACTTCTCATAAAATAAAGATCAAACTTCAAACTGGTAAGTTCGTATTTAATCTTACTATTAGCTCGCATTTGGAATGTTGCCTGCAGTTCTGGTCGCCCCATTACAGGAAAGATGTGGAAGCTTTGGAAAGGGTGCAGAGGAAGTTTCTCAGAATGTCATGTCTGTATAACTTGAGGAGGTGACAAAGTGATTAGTAAGGTAGGATCATTTTCTACATGGATTTTAATAGCATTTAGAACATAAAAGAGAACAGCACAGGAACTGACGTGAAAGGTATTGACTGTCTACCTTTGATGTTCAGTATTGATGTGGATAGAGAACTGGCTGGCAAACAAAAAGCAAAGAGTAGGAGTAAACGGGGAGGTGACAAAGTGATCAGTAAGGGTAGGATCATTTTCTACATTTTCTACATCGTTTAATCTTACTATTATAGACTACTAGACCAAGTGCAGACCCATTGGGTCTGTTTCCCCAACACGCATTTGCAGGAGGGGGGGGGGGATGACTGGGGCATCACACTCACACTAACCACCCCCAAACACACAGGTGGACGGAGGGGGGAGAGGGAGACGGGGTGGGGAGAGGAGAGGGTGAGAAGAGAGGGGAGGGAAGGGAGAGGGGGAGGAGGAAACGAGAGAGATTGGGGAGGTAGAGGAGCGGGGGTAGGGGGGGAGAGAAAGGGGGAGGGGGAGGAGAGTTGGGAGTGGGGAAAAGAGCGGGGGGAGGGCAGGAAGGGGGGGAGAGGGGTAGCGGGGAGTGAGTGATGCAAAAGAGATGGGAAGGGGGTGGTGGGGAGATGGGGGTGGGAGATGGGGGTGAAGAGGGATGGGAGAGAGGGGGTGGGAGAGAAGGAGGGAGAGGGGGTGGGAGGAAAGGAGGGAGAGGGGTGGGAGGAAAGGAGGGAGAGAGAGGGGGAAGGAGAGGATGAGAGAGAGGGGGTGGGGAGGGGGAAATAGGGGTGGGGGTAGGGGAGAGAGGGAGGAGGGAGGGGTAGAAAGAGTGAGACGGGGAAGGGGAGAGAGGAGGAAGAGTATGGAGGAAGGGAATGAGTGGTAGGGGTGGTGGAAGAATGGGATGGGAGGGTGAGAGGGGTAGGGGAGAGAGGGGAAATAGTGGAAATAGTGGTGAGGGAGAGGGGAGGGTAAGTGTGCGGAAGAGGGGTAGGAGAGGGCTGTGGCTGGTGCTGGGGCTGCTGCAAAGGCATATGTAAATGGATCCATTACGATTGGACAATTGTGAGCATTGGGCATTGTGACATCACACGATGGAACGTTCACCGACATCTACCTATCTATTCTATGGGTGAGATGCAGTTTTCTTTTGAAATTTTTGGGGGAGAAGGATTTTATTAAAAATGTGTACATAAACACGACACAATTTAATCAGGAGTGGATACTTGGAAAGAAAAGTAAAATCTCTACTGAAATGGAAAAAACCTCGGCGATTCTGCATCTGGTGTTGGCGTACCAGCGAATTAAAGGCTGGCAGCCACGTCAGGCAGAGTGAGGAGCGGGAGATGGAGAGGGGGAGGAGAGAGAGGGGTGGGGGACGGGGGAGGCGAGAGAGGGATGGAGAGGGGGAGAGATGTGTGGGGGGAGGGGAGGAGGGAGATGGGGTAGGTGAGGGAGGGGGAAGAGTGTGGAGGACTGGGGAGATGGGTAGGGGGGAGAGAGGGGAAATAGTGGGGAGGCAGTGTGGGGAGAGGGAGGGGGAGAGAAGTAGTAGAGTAGGAAGGGAGGGTGTGAAGGGTAGGAGATGTGGTGGAAGAGGGACAGGGGGGGAGGAAGAGGGAAGAGGGGACAGAGGGGTAGGGGGTGGGGGAGGAGTGGGAGAGGGGGGGTGGGGGAGAAGAGTGGGAGAGGGGGGGGATAGGGGGAGGGGAGGAAAAGTGACAAGAGTGGGGTTGGGAGAGAGTAGGGGTGGATTAGGGGGAGTGGGGTGGAGAGAGGGTAGCGGGAGAAGAGGGAGATGGGGAGGGTGAGGAGAGGGGTAGGCGAGGGGAGGCGGAAGGGGGGGGGGATGAGAGGGTAGGGGTGGATTAGAGGAAGAGGGAAGAGGGGGAGGGGGGGGGGGGGCGGAGAGAGGGAGATGGGGTGGGGGAGAGGAGGGTAGAGAGGGTAGAGGAACAGGGAGAGGGGAGAGGGGTGAGGAGGGGATGGGGGGGGGGGGGGGGGGGGGGGGGGGGGGGAGTTTTAATATGGGGCAGGGGGGGGGGGGGGTTGGGGGGGGGGGGATGGGGGGGAGGGAAACATAGAGACATAGAAATTAGGTGCAGGAGTACCTAACCCTCTCTCTTCCCCTCCCTCCCCTCTCCCCCCCACCCCCCTTCCCCTACGCCTTACCCTTCCCGTCTGTCCCTCTTCCTCCACCCCCTACCCCTTTCCCCCCTCCCCCTCCCTCCCTCCCCCACCCACTCTTCCACTCCCCCCCCTCCCCCTCCCACTCTCCCTCCCCACTCTTCCCCCTCTCTCCCCCCCACCCCCGCCACAATCTTCTCCCTCCCTCCCCTCCCCCCCATCTCCCACCCATCCCCCACCCACTCCCCATCCACCACCACTCTCCCGATCCCCCCCCCCTCTCTCCTCCCTCTCCTCCTTCCATCCCCCTTCCTTTCTCCCCCACGCCCTTCTCCCTCCCCCACACTTCCCCCTCCCTCCACACTCTTCCACCTCTCCCCTAACCATCTCCCTCCTCCCCTCCGTCCATCCTCCCCCACACCTCTCCCCCTCCCCTCTCTTCCCCTCCCCCACCCCTCTCTCCCCCCCTCCCCCTCTCAATCTCCCTTGCCAAAGATATTCTTGCCATAGAGGGAGTACAGAGAAGGTTAACCAGACTGATTCCTGGGATGTCAGGATTTTCATATGAAGAAAGACTGGATAGACTCGGCTTGTACTCGCTAGAATTTAGAAGATTGAGCGGGGATCTTATAGAAACTTACTAAATTCTTAAGGGGTTGGACAGGCTAGATGCAGGAAGATTGTTCCCGATGTTGGGGAAGTCCAGAACAAGGGGTCACAGTTTAAGGATAAGGGGGAAATCTTTTAGGACCGAGACGAGGAAAACTTTTTTCACACAGAGAGTGGTGAATCTCCGGAATTCTCTCCCGCAGAAGGTAGTTGAAGCCAGTTCATTGGCTATATTTAAGAGGGAGTTAGATGTGTCCCTTGTGGCTAAAAGGATCAGGGGGTATGGAGAGAAGGCAGGTACAGGATACTGAGTTGGATGATCAGCCATGATCATATTGAATGGCGGTGCACGCTCGAAGGGCCGAATGGCTTACTACTGCACCTATTTTCTACATTTCTATGTATGTAGGTTAATTGGCTTGGTCTAAATGTAAATTGGCCCAAGGATAGTGTTAATGTGTGTGGGCCGCTGGTCAGTACGGACTTGGTGGACTGAAGGGCCTGCTTCGCGCTGTATCTCTAAACTAAACTAAACTAAACTAAATTAACAACAGGCATTAAACTCTCAAAAACCTGCACGCTTTCTCTTTAAGATGATTATGATTATTGCATGGCATTGTGCAGATGAGTTCCTCAACCAAGATTTAAAGTTGCCCTCTCAGTTTATGATCACAGGCACAAATGGTCATGGAAAGGCCTCCAGTTATGTATATTGCACCAGACTTTATTTGAATTTGTGAACAAGGTACAGAGAAAATAAATCTCAAGAAACTTGTCAACGTTTCAGACACAGAAAATGTGATCTTAGCTTTCATAAAGTTGTTTATTCATCCCTGAATGTCCTTGTGTATCTCTCTTTTGTTGTTAGATCCATTTAGTTTAGTATCAAATATACAGTGTGGAAACAGACCCTTCTGCTCACCGAGTCCTCGCTGACCAACAATCACCCATTCATTAGTTCTCTCTTACACACTGGGGACAATTTACAGAAGCCAATTAAGCAACAAACCTGTACATTTTTGGAATGTGCACATTTTTTAAAGTAAAACACATTGCTGCTCGCATTGGACAAGCCAGTTAAAACAGAGCATACCATGAATATGGTTTATGTGGATGGAGCAAGATACAACTGCTTTTTGGAGAAACTGATTGAAATAATGTTTCTCGAGGTGATTCAATAATCACCTATTTCCATAAATCTACCAAAGGAGAGAAAATAATTGAGCCATGAATATGGTTTATCTCAAGCAATAGATCCATTTTATTACCTAAATGCAGAGGTCTAATAGAATGGATGATGCCAAGAAGATGATGTTATAAGTAAAGAAACACAAACTGTGCAGATAAACAGATTCATTATTGTTACAAATATATTAATAACCACTTTTGATTATCGTAAATTAGTCACACCAAAATGATGTTGCTTGGCTACATATTGTAAAAGGTATTATTATTCTGAAAGGTCTTTATATTGGTGAAGGTGGAAGAAAAGGTTCAATGCTAATTGCATCAATATTGTTGTTAGTTTAGTTTAGATTAACAGCATGGAAACAAGCCCCTTGGCCCATTGAGTCTGCAATGACATTAACACCACACTACACACACCAGGGACAATTTACATTTATACCAAGCCAATTAAACTACAAACCTTTGAAATGTGGGAGGAAACTGAAGATCTTGGAGAAAACCTTCGCAGGTCACGGGGAGAACATACAAACTTCGGGCAGACATCAATCGTAGTCAGGATCAAACCTAGATCTCTGCCGCTGTCAGGCTGTAGCTCTACCGCTGAGCCACTGTGCCGCCATTTAACTAAATTATGAAAGATTTGATAAAGGGGACAAAAGAGGTGAAAATGCACAAGCATTTTTTTTCTAATGACAATTTTCTTTGGTAGATAGATAGATAGATAGATATGCCATTTATTGTCACTATACATGTACAGTGAAAATGAAAGCTGCTCATACTCAGTGCATACATACAATTTAGCACAAAAAACAAGAAACAGAAAAAAAAAAAAAAACAGAGGGGGGGGGGGGGGGGGGGGGGCGGGAATAGGTGCACAATTTCTGCGGCGCTACATACATATATACATATATACAGATGGAAGTCCTTGTTGGGCAGTGAAGTCAGTGCATGTGTGAATTAGAATTAATAGTAGTTATAATTCTCGGAAAGCAACTATTCCTGAGTCTATTTGTCCTGGATTTGATGCACCTATAGCGCCTTCCAGAGAGAAGCAGGTCAAACAGTCCAAACGCAGGATGGGAGCTGTCTTTGATGATCTTCTTTGCCCTGCTAAGGCAGCGGGAGGTGTAGATGTCCATCAGGGAGGGGAGAGGGCAGCCAATGATCCTCTGCGCTGTCCTGGTTACCCTCTGAAGCCTCTCCCTGTCTGCCATGGTGCAGCTGCCATACCATGCTGTAATGCAGTATGTCAGAAGGCTCTCGATGGACGAGCGGTAGAAGGCCAGCAGCAGGTTAGAGTCCAGGTTGTGCTTCCTGAGGACACTCAGGAAGTGCAGCCGCTGCTGAGTCTTCTTGATGACCGCTGTCGTGTTGTCCGTCCAGGAGATATCAGCAGCGATATGGATGCCGAGAAACCGGAAGGTGTTGACCCTCTCCACACACTCGCCGTTGATGTGTAGGGGGGCTAAGTCGGTGCTGTGCCTCCTGAAGTCGACAATGAGCTCTTTTGTTTTCCTGGTGTTCAGAGCCAGATTGTTTTCTGAGCACCAGGTTATCAACTTCAGGACTTCCTCTCTGTAGGCTGCCTCGTCTCCCTTTGAAATAAGTCCGACCACAGTAGTGTCGTCAGCAAATTTGACAATGCGGTTGTTGTTGTGGGCTGGACTACAGTCGTAGGTGTAGAGACAGTATAAGAGGGGCTTAGCACACAGCCCTGTGGGGAACCGGTACTCAACCTGCGAGTGGAGGAGAGGTGGGGGCCGAGTCTCACAGTCTGGGGCCGGTTGGTGAGGAAATCCTTTATCCAGGCACATGTGAGAGTGGGGAGGCCGAGAGTGACCAGTTTACCAATGAGAATGTCCAGAATGATTGTATTAAAGGCTAAATTAAAATCCACAAAGAGCATCCGGACGTAGCTCTGCCCCTGCTCCAGATGGCTCAGCACAGAGTGGAGAGCTACGGTAATGGCGTCTTCTGTGGATCTGTTTTGGCGATAAGCGAATTGGTGGGGGTCGAAGTCTGGTGGTAGATAGTCCTTGATGTGCTGGAGGACCAATCTCTCGAAGCACTTCGTGATTACCGGAGTGAGGGCCACAGGACGGTAGTCATTAAGGCTCGTGATGGGAGACTTCTTCGGCACAGGGACGATTGTGGCTGATTTTAGGCAGGACGGAATAACTGCCTGGTCCAGGGAGAGGTTGAAAATTCTGGTGAAGATGGCAGTGAGCTGGTGGGCGCACGCTTTGAGCACCTTACCATGTACTCCATCTGGGCCGGTAGCCTTCTTGGGGTTCGCTGCCAGGAGCACCCGTCTGACATCGTGCTCCCTGACAGTGAGTGGAGTCGTACAGGAGCTAGGTGAGGGTGGAAACAGGGCTGTAGCAGGTGAGTGCTGCTGTTGTGATGTTTCAAAGTGGGAGAAGAAGCCATTTAGCTTTTCTGCCAGCGGCGCACTCAGGTCTTCTGACGTTGTGGCACAGCCTCTGTAGTTGGTAATGTCTTGTATGCCCCGCCATACCTCCCGTGTATTACTGCTGGACAAGTGGGACTCTATGCTCCTCTTATGGTCCGCCTTGGCTTTTTTAATACCACTTTTCAGATCGGCTCGAGCAGCCCTGTACAGAGCTCTGTCACCTGACCTGAAGGCAGCATCGCGGGCTCTGAGGAGTGTGCGGACCTGGCTGGACATCCAGGGTTTCTGGTTTGGGAAAACCCGTATGTTTTTGTCTACAGTCACATTTCCGATGCAGAACTTGATATAGTCCAGCACCGATTCTGTGAGAGTTTCCAGATCCTGGTGTCCGAATATGTCCCAGTTTGTCTGTGTAAAGCAGTCCTGTAGATTGGAGAGTGCATTTTCAGGCCAGGTTGTAACAGATCTTATGGTGGGACTGGCACTGCGTCTGAGGGGGGTGTAGGCTAAAGAGAGCAGGAGGGAGAGATGATCTGACTGGCCGAGTTGGGGGAGGGGGATGGGTCTATATGCGTGCTTGATATTGGTGTAGACATGATCCAGCGTGTTCACCCCTCTAGTAGAACACTTGACATGTTGGTAGAATTTCGGCAGTACAGTCTTCAAGTTGGCCTTATTAAAGTCCCCTGCGATTATGTGAACACCTTCGGGGTGGTCCCGCTGCTGGTCAGCTAAAAGGCATGTTTATGTTCACACTTGGTGCTGAACATGTCGTGGTTTGCCATCTGTCTGTAGTTTATTTACGTGATCAAGCTCTTTGAAGTGGAAGCTGCCCCGACATTGCCCCAAGTTAAACACAGGTATGAGAAATCCTCCTTGAGTAAAGTCTACTGCAAAGTGACCTGATCCTACCTCGTCTCCCAGCTTCAACTGATCTTCCACGGCATCTTTAGGAGTACCAAAACTGAATTGAGATTGATCTGCATAACATGGGCTGGTTGAAGATTAGAAAACACAAGAATAATCAAGGCTCATCGCTCACAGTTACTTTCTCATTTCTCTGAGGGAAAGTCCTGGTAAGAGCATTATTTGTACAGTTTGGAACGCAGTTTAACAACTAGTAGCGATTTGCAGCACAACAGCATGCTTTTTCCACGCCTCAAACTGCTGAGTTAATTAATCACAGCGAACAGTGTGCGTTAAATTTTCCACGGCAAGTGGCGGCACGGTGGCTCAGCGGTAGAGTTGCTGCCTTATAGCGCCAGAGATCCGGGTTCAATCCTCACTCCAGATGCTGTCTGTACGGAGTTTGTATGTTCTCCCTGTGACCTGTGTGGATTTTCTCTGGGTGCTCTGGTTTCCTCCCACATCCCAAAGATGAACAGGTTGGTAGGCTAATTGGCTTCAGTGACAATTGTAAAGTTGTCTCTGGTGTGTAGGATAGTGTTAGTGTATGAGTGATCGCAGGTCGGCGCGGACTCCGTGGGCCGAACGGCCTGTTTCGGGATTGTATCTCTAAACCAAGCTAAACTAAACTAAACATTTCCACACATATTTCGGCCTTTTATTATGCTTCTCACTTTTCATAATTATTGCCTGCTCACCAACAATTTCTGGTCATAGAATCATAGTGATTCAGTGTGGAACAGGCCCTTTGGCCCAACTCGCCCACACCGGCCAACCTGTCCTATCCATGTACCTGTCCAACTGTTTCTTAAACAATGGGATAGTCCCAGCCTCAATTACCTCCTCTGGCATCTTGTTCCATACACCCACCTGTGTGAAAAAGGTACCCCTCGGATTCCAAATAAATATTTTCCCCTTCCCCTTGAAACTATGTCCTCTGGTCCTCAATTCCCTAACTCTGCATCTACCCGATCTATTACTCTCATGATTTGGTATACCTCTATAAGATCTCCCCTCATCGTCCTACACGCCATGGAATAGAGGCCCAGCCTACTCAACCTCCCCCTTTAGCTCACACCCTCTAGTCCTGGCAACATCCTCGTAAATCTTTTCTGAACCCTTTCAAGCTTGACAATATCTTTCCTATAACACAGTGCCCAAAACTGAACACAATATTCTAAATGAGGTCTCACCAATGTCTTAATCAACTGCATCATGACCTCCCAACATCTATGACTGATGAAGGCCAAAGTGCCTTAGTGACGACCTCCCACATACAAAACAACATTGACTATCCCTAATCAGCCCTTGCCCATCCAAATGCCTGTATATTCTATCCCTTAGAATACTCTCCAGTAACTTACCAATGACAGACGTTAAGCTCACCGGCCTATAGTTCCCAGCATTTTCCATGCAGCCCTTCTTGAAAAGAGGCACAACATTTGCCACACTCCAATCCTCTGGCACCTCTCCTGTATGTAAGGACGACTCATAAATTTCAACCAGGGCTCCCGCAATTTCCTCTCTAGTTTCCCGCAATGTCCTCAGATATATCTGATCAGGTCCCAGAGATTTGTCTACCTTCAAACACGACAGTACCTTCAGTACTGCCTTTGACTTCATTATTTACAAAAATCTTCACCAACTGCTTGAAAAGTCCTCCAATTCCTTATATGTATATATTTTTTTACAAATTTATCTGGTTTGAATAAATAGTTAATGGGGAGAATGAGGCATCTTTTTCCTCAGCAGATATGTATGATCCACTCAATGTTTTCCTTATTGCATCCCCGGTAAATGAGAAAGCTTTCACTACAGAACATTTCCTTTTTAGTGCTACTTCCTAAGCTAGAAACAACAGGAGAGAAAGTTGCTGCCTCTCACCTCTGAATTAGTTAACAGAATAGCAGCTTCTGTACTGCATAGATACAGGATATAGCAGATCATAAATTGTGGTGTCAATTTACTTTAAACACAGGATACAAATTCCACTGATTCAAAATATAGGAAAAATCTTTTGTTTGGATTATATTCCTTTTCATTTAACTGCCAAAACATTTAAAATTCAACAAGATAAAGTAATAAACCTGATCAGTGATGGTGTCGTAGCACGAACTTACGTTCTCTGGACATCGTTGATCTGTGCCTTCCTGTATGCTTCTGAGACCTGGACTACCTACAGCATAGATCCCAAGACATTTGAAAGATACCATCAACACTGTATTCACAATATTCTCCAATTTCTTTGGAACGATAAATAAATTGATGTCAGGGCTTCTCTACTGAGGTTCCTGTGCAGACAAAAAGATAGACACAAAAATCTGTAGTAACACAGCGGGATAGGCAGCATCCCTGGTGAGAGGGAATTGGTAACGTTTCGGGTCGAGACCCTCAGACTGATGTCAGGGGGATGGGAGATAGATAAGGAAGTATGAAGGTGTGAAAACACGGCAGAGGCAATAGAGATCAAGGTAAATGTAGAATAGATCATTGTTAGCTAGGAGAAGGTAACAACAACAAAACAAACAGTGATAAAATATAGTCAGAGACAGTCAGACTGGTCGGAGAACTGGGAAGGCGGATGGATAGAGAGAGAGGGAATGCTGTTCCTCCAATTTGCGCTAGGCCTCACTCTGACAACGGAGGAGGCTCAGGACAGGAAGGACTGTGTGAGAATGGGAAGGGGAGTTAGAGTCCAGTAACCGGGAGATCAGGTAGGTTCAGGTGGACTGAGCGGGGGTGTTCAGCGAAACGATCGCTGAGCCTGCGCTTAGCTTTGTTGCTAGACAGGAATTTACACCTGGAAAAGAGGGTACAGTAGACAAGGTTATAGGAGGTGCAAGTGAACCTCTGCCTCACCTGAAAAGACTGTTGGGGTCCTTGGATGGAGTCAAGGGGGGAGATATAGGGACAGGTGTTGCATCTCCTACAGTAGAGATGCTGATGTGCCTTCTTTATGATTGCATCAGTTTGCTGGGACCAGTAAAGTTGTTCGGAAATATGCACGTCCAGGAATTTGAAGTTATTGACCCTTTCCACCATCGTCCCATTGATACAAACTGGATTGTTGGTCCCTATCCTACCCCTTCCAAAGTCCACAATCAGTTCCTTGGCTTTGTTGGTGTTGAGAGCCAGGTTATTAGCTTTCATCAGTCCAGGAACTGAGTATAGAAGCTGGGGTGTTTTGCTGCAGTTGGACAAGGCATTAGTGAGGCCACATTTGGAGATTGTTTGACATTTTGAACCCACTGCTATTTAAAATATACCATTGAGCTGGAAAGAGCATGGAGGAGATTTACCTTGACGTTGCCAGGAGTCAAGGGATCAGCTATAGCCTTGTACTTCATTCCTTGGAGAGCAACAGGCTGAGGGGTAATCTTATAGAACAAATATATAGAACAGTATAGCACAAGAACAGCCCCGTTGGCCCACAAAGTCTGTGCCAAGCATGATGCCAAGAACAGCTCTTATATGCCTGCACAAAACCAATATTCCTCAGCGTATCCACATGCCTATCCAAACAACTTTTCAATGCCACTATTGTATCTGCCTCAACTACCACGCTGGTTATGCATTCCAGGCACTCACTACCCTCAGTATGAAATACTGCCCTATACATCTTCTATACTATTACCAAAAGTCTCATCTTGATCACTACCTTTCTATGTTGTAAAGACATTTTAGAAAAAACGCTACCCTATAGCACTATGATTGTTGGTCTGCACTGTGCTGCTTGAACTGAATGGAAGGGTTGGTCTGCACTGTGCTGCCTGAACTGAACGTCGTGTTCATTCCGGAAGTGCAGCTCACTGCGGAGGTCCCGCTCAGGGTAGATGCCGCACTCAACCACGTGTAGATTCAAGAGAGTTTTACTTTCATATATATGTTGTGTGTGAGAGTATGTGATGGATGGTGTGTGTGTGAGAGAGAGAGATGGTGTGTGTGTGTGTGAGATTGAGTGTGTGTGTCTGTGAGATGGAGGGTGTGTGTGTGAAGGAAGGTGCGTGCGAGCCCACCAGCCATGAGTGTGTCAACTGCCAGCCCACCAACCGTGAGTGACTGAGCTGCCAGCCCACCAGCCGTGAGTGACTGAGCTGCCAGCCCACCAGTCGTGAGTGACTGAGCTACCAGCCCACCTGGCCTGAATGGCTAAGCTGCCTTCCCCCCAGGCCCGAGTGACTGAGCTGACAGCTAACGAGGCCTGAGTGACTGAGCTGCCAGCCCAAGTATCCATTCGGCCCACAAAGCACATACTGCCCTCCGAAAACCAGTACCTTCGGCCCACACACCCATACTAGTGCTCCAGAACCCCAGCCCCCACAGGCTACCAATATTGGAATTGGTGGAGAGGTGTAATATTGCATTGGGTGATTAACCCTCCTGTGTGAACATGAGACCCAACGGGTCCCACTTAGTCTAGTATCTCTCTAAATGTTTCCTATCAATGTACCTGTCTAACTGTCTTTTAAATGCTATTACAGTACCTGTCTCAACTACCTCTTCTGGCAGCTCACTCTTTATATCCACCATCCTTTGAGTGAAAAGGTTGCCCTTCAGGTTCATATAGGATGAGTATAGGAGCAGGGAGGTTCTACTGCAGTTGTACAGGGTCTTGGTGAGACCACACCTGGAGTATTGAGTACAGTTTTGCTCTCCAAATCAGAGGAAGGACATTATTGCCATAGAGGGAGTGCAGAGAAGTTTCACCAGACTTATTCCTGGGATGTCAGGACTTTCATATGAAGAAAGACTGGATAGATTCGGCTTGTACTCGCTAGAATTTAGGAGATTGGGGGGGATCTTATAGAAACTTACAAAATTCTTAAGGGGTTGGACAGGCTAAATGCAGGAAGATTGACATTTTTGAGAAATATAAAAGTGGATAAGTCTCCAGGTCCGGACAGGATATTCCCTAGGACATTGAGGGAAGTTAGTGTAGAAATAGCACGGGTTATGACAGTAATATTTCAAATGTCATGAGAAGCGGGAATAGTGCCGGAAGATTGGCGTACTGCGCATCTTGTTCCATTGTTTAAAAAGGGTTCTAAGAGTAAATCTAGCAATTATAGACCTGGGTAGTTTGTCGTCAGTGGTGGGTAAATTAATGGAAAGGATACCTAGAGATAATATATATAAGCATCTGGATAAACAGCGTCTGATTAGGAGCAGTAAACATGGATTTGTGCCTGGAAGGTCATGTTTGACTAATCTTCTTGAATTTTCTGAAGAGGTTACTCAGGAAATTGATAAGGGTAAAGCAGTGGATGTTGTATATATGGACTTCAGTAAGGCCTTTGACAAGGTTCCTCATGGAAGGTTGGTTAAGAATGTTCAATTGTTGGGTATTAATGGTGTAGCAAGATGGGTTCAACAGTGGCTGATTGGGAGATGCCAGAGAGCAATGGTGGATGGCTGTTTGTCAGGTTGGAGGCCAGTGACTAGTGGGATGCCACAGGGATCTGTGTTGGGTCGACTGTTGTTTGTCATGTACATCAATGATCTGGATGATGGTGTGGTAAATTGGATTAGTAAGTATGCAGATGATACTGAGATAGGTGGTGTTGTGGATAATGAAGTAGATTTTAAAAGTCTAGAGAGATGTATGCCAGTTGGAAGAGTGGGCTGAAAGATGGCAGATGGAGTTTAATGCTGATAAGTGTGAGGTGCTATATCTTGGCAGGACAAATCAAAATAGGACGTACATGGTAAATGGTAGGGAATTGAAGAATGCAGTTGAACCGAGGGATCTGGGAATAACTGTGCACAATTCCCTGTAGGTGGAATCTCATGTAGATAGGGTGGTAAAGAAAGCTTTTGGTGTGCTGGCCTTTATAAATCAGAGCATTGAGTAAAGAAGTTGGGATGTAATGTTAAAATTGTACAAGGCATTGGTGAGGCCAATTCTGGAGTGTGGTGTACAATTTTGGTCGCCTAATTATAGGAAGGACGTCAACAAAATAGAGAGAGTACAGAGGAGATTTATTAGAATGCTGCCTGGATTTCAGGAACTAAGTTACAGAGAAAGTTTGAACAAGTTAGGTCTTTATTCTTTGGAGTGCAGAAGGTTAAGGGAGGACTTTAAGAGAGGTGTTTAAAATGATGAGAGGGATAGACAGAGTTGACGTGGATAAGCTTTTCTCACTGAGAGTAGGGAAGATTCAAACAAGAGGACATGACTTGAGAATTAAGGGACAGAAGTTTAGGGGTAACATGAGGGGGAACTTCTTTACTCAGAGAGTGGTAGCTGTGTGGAATGAGCTTCCAGTGAAGGTTGTGGTGGCAGGTTCGATTTTATAATTGAAAAATAAATTGGATAGTTATATGGACGGGAAAAGAATGGAGGGTTATGATCTGAGTGCAGGTAGATGGGACTAGTGGAGAATACGTGTCCGGCACGGACTAGAAGGGCCGAGATGGCCTGTTTCTGTGCTGTAATTGTTATATGGTTATATGGTTATATATTTCCCGATGTTGGGGAATTCCAGGACAAGGGGTCACAGCTTAAGGATAGAGGGGAAATCACCGACTTGAGAAAAATATTTTTCACACAGACAGTGGTGAATCTCTGGAACTCTCTGCCACAGAAGGTAGTTGAGGCCAGTTCATTGGCTATATTTAAGAGGGAGTTTGATGTGGCCCTTGTGGCTAAAGGGATCAGGGGGTATGGAGAGAAGGCAGGTATGGGATACTGAGTTGGATGATCAACCATGATCATATTGAATGGCGATGCAGGCTCGAAGGGCCGAATGGCCTAATCCTGCACCTATTTTCTATGTATCTATGTATCTATATGAAATCTTGCTCCTCTCACCATAAACGTATGTCCTCTTGTTTTTGATTCACCGAACATTGGGTAAAAGAAGGGTCTCGACCCGAAACGTCATCTATTCCTTCTCACCAAGTCAAGTCACATTTATTTATATAGCATATGTTAAAAACAACTCTCGTTGGCCAAAGTGCTTTACATTTGTTATAAGAATAGCAGAACAAAACAGACTACATACATATATACATGTAGCCCTCACTCAGAGGATGTCAGGAAAGACTTGGGAGTATAGATAGGTCTTTAGTCTTGACTTAAAAGATTTGATGGATGGGGCAGTTTTGATGGGAAAGGGGATGCTGTTCCACAGCCTAGTGGCTGCAACCGCAAAGGCACAGTCGCCTCTGAGCTTATGCCTAGACTGTGAGATATTTAGCAAACACAAGTCGGCCGATCTGAGAGGCCTGGAGGTGGAGTGGTGGGTGAGAAGACTTTTTATGTAGGTGGGGGAAAACTCCTTGAGGGCTTTGTAGACATGGATGTCTACATACATACATGCATACATACACCATACATGCTGCCTCACCCGCTGAGTTTCTCCAGCATTTTTATCTACCTTCAATTTTTCCAGCATCTGCAGTTCTTTCTTAAACATTGGGTAAAAGATTGTGCATTCACCCAATCTATTCCCCTCATAATTGTATACACCCCTGAGATTCCTGCACTCTAAGGGTACTGGCAACATTCTTGTAAATCTTCTCTGCCCTCGTTCCAACTTACTGACATCCTTCCTATAGTAGAATGACCAAAACTGAACGCAATACTTCAAGTGTGGTCTCACCAACATCTTGTGCAACAGTATCATAACGTCCCAAGTTCAATACACAGTACCCTGACTGATGAAGGACAATGTACAAAAGTCTTCTTGAGCACATACCTACCTGTGACTCTACTTTCAGGGAACTACGCACCTGTACTCCTGGATTCCTCTGCTCCCCAACACTTCCCAGAGGTCCACCATTAACTGTAAATGTCCAGCCATAGTTTGACCTCCCATATTGCAACATCTTGCACTTAACCGCATTAATCTCCGTTTGCCATTTCTCAGCCCACTTGCCCAGCTGATCAAGTGCCTGCTGTAATTTTTAATAACTGTCTTCACCACCCACTGGTGTCATCTGCAAACTTACTAATTATGCTTTGTATATTCCCATCCAAATGGTTAATCTACCTATCTACCTATTATTACTAAAACTCTCATCTTGACCACTTCCATGTTGCAATTACATTTGCGCAAAAACTATCCCCCATAGCGCTACGATTTTTTGCCACCTTACTCACCATTCTCCTCTGCTGCAAGTCAAATAAGCCTTGTTCTGATCAGTGAAATATTAAAATGTTATTGGTGCGTTATTCTCCAGGACAGCGACGCCCCTTCCAGCACTCGCTATCAATCACCGGCCGCGAGAATAAACCTGGAGGAGTGCAGTGAGCAAAATGAGAGCGGGGTCTGTGTTCTTCGAGCGGGGGCTTGCTCAGTGTTCTGTGAGTGGGGGCTGTGTTCTGTGTTCTGCGAGTGGGAGCCCACACCCCCCTTTCACTTACACCCCCTCCCCTACCCCTACAACCCCACAACACAACCTACCCCACCATCCCCTCTACCCCCACCATCCCCTCTACCCCCCTCTACCCCCCCCTACCCCCACTATCCCCCCCCCCCTCCCCCTACCGCCACTATGCCTTTTTGACCACCTTATCCACATTTGACTCGACCTTCAAGGAACCATGCACCTGCACTCTTAGATCCCACAGCTCTACAACACTCCTCAGAGGCCTACCATTCACCATGTCGGTCCTGCCCTTCTGAGACAACACAAAATGCAACACTTCACATTACTCTGCATTAAATTCCATCTGGCCACCTGTCCAACCAAACGAGATCCTGCTGCAATCTTTCACAACCATCTTCACTATCGGCAAAACCACCCACTTTTGTATCATCAGCAAACGTGCTAATCTTGCCCTGTATGTTGATCCCATGCCAAGGAACAGCCCGTCCCTGACACATTCCTTAAAAGTCACAGATGTCATGTGGCTCTGCATAGTATTCACTGTGAAGCTATTGTCCCTCTAGGGATTTGCAAGAACCTCATCAGGATCTCTTGAACAAACCCGATTATAAGATTAGCAAAGCAGACCAGTCTGTGCTTGGGCCAATCACATAAGGGGAATCACACTATGCTCTCAATAAAACTTGTCAGCTTAGAGTCTCCAGTCAATTAAATTCTGTATAACTCAGCTGGCAGCTGTGACCTCATACTAAATAGGATTAAAAATCTTTAACCATCATGTATATCTGTCACTATCAAGGACTTTCTAGATTATTATAATGAATTATAATACAATAATTGAATTCACTGGTCACATAACACTTAAGGGATCACTTATGTGGAATAAATGAATTAACCTGGCTGATATATACAAAACTTTTCAGTCTCCCACACGGAATCAGCGAATTATTCCATCATGTACCACAAGTCTTCGTTAATTGACAAATTGACATTCTGCACATATTAACACACCAGATATTGTGTACATTGTTGATATTGCCCTTTGGGATTGCATTCTCTGTAGTGCCATCTTTGGCAATGAAAACTTCTGAAGAGAATGTTTACAGATAACATGAGCCAAAATTTGCCACTTGGATTGTATTTGGTGCAGAGATGGTACTAAGTATAACTGTTACTTATGAATGTTCATAATACTTACTGGACTCATGTTGAGGTGTTGGGCAATTATAGATTTTGATTCATGTTTCTTCATTTTTTGCCACCTGTTACTTTTACTTTTACTGTTTACTTTTAATTGGATCTCTTTCCCATCTGAGAGAAGAATCCAGATAATTTATTGTTCAACCATAATACTGAGTGCAGCAGTCATTAGTTTGCAGCCACTGCTTTACTATAGTTAAAGGTTAAGAAGAGGTCATCTCAGGGATCAGACTGCCATGGATGTATCTGCATTAATGACTTTAGGGAGGCAAAGCTACCAAGAGGGAATCAATTAGGGCAATTGATTAACAGAGCATTGTTAATTATGGGAGCTTCATTCATTCTATTCCATGCATGAAATTTATCTGGAAGTGAAGTGCGAGAAATGCTCTTCCAAGGGCATACAACTCATTTATATTTCCCAGGCCAAAATGCTGACCCATTTGGCAGCACAGTGGCAGAGCTAATCAAGTGGTTGCTTTTTAGCTTCAGCAACATGGGTTTAATCCTGACCTCTGGTGTTGTTTATATGGAGTATACACATTCTCCCAAATGACCTCAACCCAATGACATGTGGGTCACGAGGTCAATGTCCCTAGTATGCAGCAAATGGTAGAATGTGAGGGAGTTGATGGGATTGTGCAGTGGCACTAGTGTGCTTGATGGATGGCACCGATTCAGTGAGTTAAAGGGCCTGTTTCCATACCACTCAACTCCAAGATCCTATATCATTTGTGTAATGTCACTTATGTAATGTGTAATGTAAGGTGATGTTATGTAATGTGTATAACATCTAAAATGTTGAACAGAGCAGAAATTAGATTTGGAGGCTGTGGGTGGACATGAACTATGATACGATCTGATACGATAGAACTATTTATCCCAGGAGGGAAATTAATTTGCCAACAGTCATAAAAAACAACAAAATATAGGAAACATGAAAATATGAAAATAAAGTGATGAGTGGTAAGGTTTTGTTGATGTGCAAAGATTGAGGAGGTGGGTGGGCTGGGGGGGGGGGGGGGGGGGGGGGCAGTCAGTCTCAGTCTACCTCACGACAGAAGGGGGTGGAGTTGTAAAATTTGATAGCCACTGGGAAGAAGGATCTTCTGTGGCATTCTGCCCTGCATCTTGGTGGAACCAATCTGTTGCTGAAGGTGTTCCTCTGGTTGACCTGTGTGTCATGGAGGGGTGAGCTGTATTGTCCAAGATGCTCTGCAGCTTGAGGAGCATCCTCCCCACCAAGACCATCTCCCATGAATTCAACTCCGCCCCAGGACAGAGCCAGTCTTCCTGATGAGTTTGTTGATCATTTTGTAGTCTGCAGCCTTCAATCTGCTGCCCCAGCACAAAGCAGCGAAGAAAGTGGCACTGGCTACCACCGAGTGGTAGAATATCTGCAGCATCTCACTGCAGATGTTGAAGGAACGCCTTCTCAAAAAGTACAGGCGGCTATGTCCCTACTTGTACATGGCCTCAGCGTTCCTGGACCAGTCAAGTTTACTGTCCAGGTACACTCCCAGGTATTTGTATTCCATGGTAAACTGCACATCCACACCATTGATGGAGGCGGGGGACAAGGGTGTTCCTAAAGTCCACCATTAACTCCTTAGTCTTGCCATTGTTGAACTGCAGGTGATTCAGCCAACACAACTCAATAAAATAATTAATTACATTTCTGTATTCAGCTTCCCTCCCCTCACCGATGCAGCCCATAATTGCAGAGTCATCTGAAAGTTTCTGCAGGTGGCAGGAGTCCGAGTTATATCTGAAGTCCGAGATGTAGATGGTGAACAGGAAGGGAGAGAGGAGAGGACCGTCCCCTGTGGGGCCTCTGTGTTGCTCGCCACCATGTCCGAGACACAGTTCTGTAGCCTGACATATTGTGGTCGTCCAGTCAGGTAGTTGGTGATCCAGGACACCAATGGAGCATCCACCCACATATTCGTCAGTTTGCTCCCTAGCAGTGCAGGCCGGATGGTGTTAAAACCATGGGAGGTGAAAACATGACTCTCACTGAGCTTCCCGGCTTACCAAACGATGGAGCAGGTGGATAATGGTGTCCTCAACCCCATCTTTACTTGGTAAGCAAACTGCAGGGGGTCCAGGTCGGGTTTAACCAGGGGCCGCAGGTGGGCGATCATCAGCCACTTCAGGGACTTCATGATTTGTGAAGTCAGCACCACCGGTCTGTGGTCATTGGAGGAGCTGGGGCTTGTCCTCTTTGGTACCAAGCGGGATGTCTTCCACATCACAGGCACTCCAGGCTCAGGCTCAGGCTCAGGCTGGTGATATGCTGTAGCACTCCACAAAACTGGCTGGCCCACACCTTGAGTACCCGAGGGCTGACACCATCAGAACCCGTAGCTTTGCCAGGGCAGAGTCTACCCTCCCCTAGGAACAATGCTAAAGAGGCATACAGCTCCATAGATCTTCCGCCTTTGGGAAGATCCAACCACAACCTGGTTCTCCTCCTAACCAGGTATAAGCCAATGTTACAGATGCTACCTGTGACAACAAGATCAGGGGGAAGCTGGTCACAGGAGGCCTATGATGCTCTGCAGGCTGTTTTGAGGTTACAGACTGGAACGCACTCTGTAGTCCCCATGAAGAGAACATTGATAGACTTACGGACTGTGTTACCAGCTACATACAGTTCTGTTTGAATAACGTTGTCCCTGAGGAGACTTGTTCCCCCAACAACAAGCCCTGGGTCACTAGTGACATAAAGGCCCTTCTCAACCAGAAGAAGAGGGCCTCCAGGAATGGCAATAGACAACCAGTGATTTAATTGAAGTTCCATCGGCATGTTTAAAGTTCACTTGTTACTAGTTTAGCTTGCAGTGATCGTTAGACTAATTACTGACAGCATCACTGGCAGGGAGCAAAACTAGCAGATGCCTTTTAAAGTAACTAGAACTTCTCAAAGCGAAACAGTATCCTGATGATACACGTTACGGTGTTTGAAGGCAAAAAACCAATAATAAAGGGCTTATGCATTTTCAATAGCAGTTTGGATGTCTTAATGCCGGTAATGTTCCAGGAAGGGGTCAGAGGGGGCGCTGCACTGCAGCAGCCTCTACTTTCAGCCTGTCTGTTATTCTTTTTTATTTTTTATTTTTAGTTAGTCTAAAGTTTTGTGTTGGGGGAAACTTTAACTTTTCTATGTGGGGGAGGGGGGCAGGTTAAGGGGGGAAACCTTTTCCCAGTCTCTTCCTGGTGGGGACTCGACTATTTCTCCGAGTCGCGTCCTCGCCCCCCCACCTAGCGGTCTACCAGCTGGATCGGAGCGGCCTTTCCTGCCGGGGATCGGGAACCGGACCAGGGCTGCTACAGCGGCGGCGCAGCGCTGGAGTCACCGCGGAGCGGGCGATGCCGACCTGGGTCGCCGTTAGGACCTCCGGAGCGTTGGGCCGCTGCTCCAACATCGTGGAGCTCTGGTGCGGAGAGCTTCCAACGTGGGCGGCGCTGAACAACATCATGGAGTCCTGGGGCGCCTTGCAGAGGGTCTCCAGCAGCAGTCTCCACCCGGCGCAGCCTACGGACTTTGGGAGCCGCCGACTCCGGTAGGAGGGGGCCGAATCTGATGCCACGCCGCTGAGGACGTCCCGCAGCCCCGACGTCGGACGTGTATCACCCCGGCGAGCGGTCCTGGACATCGGGCCGCCCGTAGCTGCAACTGCGGAGGACTTGGGGAGGCCCTGACCACGAGGAACAGTGGAGGAAGAGACTGACTTTGGTGCCTTCCCACACAGTGGGAAACTTTGATTCTGCTGTGTGGGGATGTTTTATGTTAAATCCTATAGTGTGTGTTCTTTATACCCTTTCTGGCTTAATCCCTCCCTTCACCACCTCCAGTTTAAATTCCAGTTGGAATATTTTGGAGGACCCAAGAACCAAGAACCAAGAACCAAGAATGTGAAAGATGGAATATGTATTTTTTTTAATGACATGGTGAAAACATAGAAACATAGAAAAGGAGGTACAGGAGGTGGCCATTTGGCCCTTCGAGCCAGCACCATCATTCATTGTGATCAGGGCTGATCATCCACAATCAGTGACCCGTGCCTGCCTTCTCCCCATACTTGATTCCGCTAGCCCCAAGAGTTCTATCTAACTCTCTTTTAAATTCATCCAATGAATTGGCCACCATTGCCTTCAGTGGCAGAGAATTCCACAAATTCACAACTCTCTTGGTGAAAGTGTTCTATTATCTCAATTTTAAATGGCCTCCCCTTTATTCTTGGACTGTGGCCTCAGGTTCTGTAGTCCCCCAACATTCAGAATTATGTTCCTGCATTTGGCTTGTCCAGTACTTTTATATCCCGCCCAGCTTTGTGTCATCTGCAATTTTTTTTAATCCCACCATCTAAATCATTAATATATATTGTAAATAATTACGACCCCAGCACCGAGCCTTGCGGCACTCCACTCACCACTGACTGTCAGTCTCACAGGGACCAGTTTTTCCTACTCTTTGTTTCCTGTCTGCCAACCAATTCTCTATCCATGTCAATACCCTACCCCCAATACCATGGGCTCTAATTTTGCCCACTAGTCTCCCGTGTGGAACTTATCAAATACTTTCTGAAAGGCCAGATACACTACATCCACTGGCTCTCCTTCATCCATTTTACTTGGCACAACCTCAAAAAATTCCAGAAGATTAGTCAAGCAGGATTTCCCTATCATAAATCCATGCTGACTTTTAATGCTATCCAAATGTGCCGTTATTACTTCTTTAAAAATTGACTGCAGCATCTTCCCCATCAAGCTAACCGGTCTATAAATCCCCGTTTTCTCTCTCGCTTATTTCTTGAAAAGTGATATAACATTAGCTTACCCTCCAATCCACAGGAACTGATCCTGAATTCATAGAACATTGGAAAATGTTCACCAACGCGTCCATGATTTCTAGAGCCAATTCCTTGTGTATCTTGGGATGCATTCCATCAGGCTCTGGGGAATAATCAGCCTTCAGTCCCATCAGTCTACCTAATATAATTTCTCACTTAATGCAAATTTCTTTCAGTTCCTGTCTCCCTACATCCTCTGTCCCCTAGTACATCTGGGAGATTGTTTGTGTCTTCATTAGTGAAGACAGAACCAAAGTACATGTTCAATTCTTCTGCCATTTTCTTGTTCCCCATAATAATTTCACCTGTTTGTGCCTTCAAGGGACCCACATTTGTCTTTACTAATCTTTTCCTCTTAACATATCTAAAGAAGCTCTTACTATCCTTTTTTATATTAGTGGCGAGCTTACCTTCATACTTCATCTTTTCACCCCGTATTGCTCTTTTTGTTACCTTATAACCATATAACAATTACAGCACGGAAACAGGCCATCTCGACCCTTCTAGTCTGTGCCGAACATAATCTCCCCTAGTCCCATATACCTGCGCTCAGACCATAACCCTCCATTCCCTTCCCATCCATATAACTATCCAATTTATTTTTAAATGATAAAAACGAACCTGCCTCCACCACCTTCACTGGAAGCTCATTCCACACAGCTACCACTCTCTGAGTAAAGAAGTTCCCCCTCATGTTACCCCTAAACTTCAGTCCCTTAATTCTCATGTCATGTCCCCTTGTTGGAATCTTCTCTACTCTCAGTGGGAAAACCTTCTAATGTCCTTTGAAAGTTTCCCAATCTGCTTGCTTCCGGCCACTCTTTGCTGTGTTATACACATTTTATTTTATTAATTTTATACTGTGCCTAACTTCCCTTGTCAGCCACAGTTGCTTCTTACTCCCCTTAGAATCTTTCTTCGTCTTTGGAATGAAATGATCCTGCGTCTTCTGGATTATGCCTAGAAATTCCTGCCATTGCTGTTCCACCGTCATTCCTGCTAGGCTCCTTTTCCAGTCAACCTTGGATAGCTCATCAATCATGTCATCATGTTCAACTGCACCACTGGCACTTCTGATTTAACCTTCTCCCTCTCAAATTGAAGATTAAAACTTATCATATTATGGTCTCAACCCCCTAGAGGTTCTTTCACCTTGAGTTCCCTTATTAAATCTGGTTTATTAGACAACATTAAATCCAGAATTGCCTTTTCTCTGGTCGGCTCCATTACAATCTGCTCCAAGAATCCATCATGGAGGCACTCTCCAAACTCCCTTTCTTGAGGTTCTGAACCAATCTGATTTTCCCAGTCTACCTGCATATTGAAAACTCCCATAACCACAGGGGCATCACCTTTGTTACATGCCAATTTTAACTCCTGCTGCAACTTACACCTTATATCCAGGCTACTGTTTGGGGGCCTGTGGATAACTCCCATTAGTGTCTTCTTACCTTTACAATTCCTCAATTCTATCCACAGCGATTCTACATCATTAGTCCCTATCTCACTCCTCGCAAGGGACTGAATTTCATCCCTCACCAAAGGAGCCCCACCTCCTCTGCCCACCTTTCTATAGGACGTATAACCCTGAATATTTAGTTCTCAGCCTGGATCCTCTTGCAACCATGTCTCTGTAATCCCCACAAGGTCATATCTAACAATCTCTAACTGAGCCTCAAGCTCATCCACTTTACTTCTTACACTCTGTGCATTCATATATAATGTTTTTAATCCATTACTCACCTCACCTTTCACATCAATTTCTATTTTACTTGGCCATATGCCTTTGTGAGCTTTCTGTCCTGTTAATTCTGGTGTCTTTCTTAACTTTTCCTATACTCTTTGTCCCTTTAACTCCATCCTTGTATTTCCAATTTGTCTCCCTAACAAAAGAACAGTATGTGTTCAAGTGAATACAAAGAGTGAGAACAAGTCAGCAAGCCAGTAAATAAGCTTAATGATCTCAGCAGAACTGACAAGATCAAATTCTTATTCACATTTTCATATGATTCTTCTTACCTGCATCAAACGACTTCCTCTCTCTGTGAGAGCACAGAGACCATCTCTCTCCATTGCTGCTGCTATGCCTGCACTCTGTACATCTCACTAAGGTTAAGGTTTTTTCAACCAAAAGCAAAGTAATGAGCTGATTATAAATGTGACAGAGTGACTGGAGTAAGACGCCCGTGAAAATGGATAGATATTTATCTTGGCAGTATGTGACCAGTAGTGGAATCACAGTAATCTATATTGTACTAGACTAAATGGGACCTGTTTGGTTCCTGTCACATGGGAGGCCTGGTCCCCCAGCGCAACTCGATCCCCCAACACAATATTTGATCACTCACCCATAGTCCCCATGGGAGGCCTGGTCCCCCAATGCAACCCATTCTCCAATGCAATATTCCACCACTCACCCGTTTTCCCAACGCAACCGATTCCTCCAACGCAATATTGCACCACTCACCCATAGCCCCCAACTGTGGCTAATTTCGCTTTATTCAACCTCCCTCATTTTAAACAAAATAATATGGAATTGCACATGCTAGCTAGCAGAACTCAGTGTACTGTGAGAGCAACATGTTGCGAGCAGAGCTATATAACCATATAACCATATAATAATTACAGCACGGAAACAGGCCATCTCGACCCTTCTAGCCCGTGCCGAACACATAATCTCCCCTAGTCCCATATACCTGCGCTCAGACCATAACCCTCCATTCCCTTCCCATCCATATAACTATCCAATTTATTTTTAAATGATAAAAACGAACCTGCCTCCACCACCTTCACTGGAAGCTCATTCCACACAGCCACCACTCTCTGAGTAAAGAAGTTCCGCCTCATGTTACCCCTAAACTTCAGTCCCTTAATTCTCATGTCATGTCCCCTTGTTTGAATCTTCCCTACTCTCAGGGGGAAAAGCTTTTCCACGTCAACTCTGTCTATCCCTCTCATCATTTTAAAGACCTCTATCAAGTCCCCCCTTAACCTTCTGCGCTCCAAAGAATAAAGCCCTAACTTGTTCAACCTTTCTCTATAACTTAGTTGCTGAAACCCAGGCTACATTCTAGTAAATCTCCGCTGTACTCTCTCTATTTTGTTGACTCCTCTGTACTCTCTCTATTTTGTTGATACAATCCCATTGTGACATCATAGCTGTAAGCACAGGGGATAATCTTTTCTCAAATTGTGGTTTTGAAAATGTTAACAAATTGTAAAATATAGCATCATTCTGAACGAAACTTGACACAAACCACCATAGGAGAATTGTGGTGCAAAGACTTTAGCGCTCTCATGGGCTATTTTGGTGCCGTTTAGGGATCACAATCACACGCATAGAAACAAACAAGATGTGAGTTTTAGTAATAACTAAACAAAATGGAGGTCTGGTCCTCCAACACAACCCGTTCCCCCAAAGCAATATTCCACCACACACCCGCAGCCCCTCATCCTCCTTTTTAAACTTAAAAAAAAATGCCTGCACTTGCTGCCAGGACTTAAAATAAATTTAAATTCCGCTTCCCCTGACCCCCAGCACTCTCTCCCCCTCCTCCTGTTCAGCCTCACTCTGCCAGGACTATCATTGCACCATTGTTGTAAAGTCTCATCTTGAGACTTCCCATTGTGATATCATAGCCTGTAACTGCCAGCAAATCTAGTCCCATATACCTGCGCTCAGACCATAACCCTCCATTCCCTTCCCACATATAACTATCCAATTGAAGGTGTTGAACCTGCCTCCACCACCTTCACTGGAAGCTCATTCCACACAGCTTTTGTAAAGAAGTTCCCCCTCATGTTACCCCTAAACTTCAGTCCCTTAATTCTCATGTCACGTCCCCTTGTTTGAATCTTCCCTACTCTCAGTGGGAAAAGCTTTTCCACGTCAACTCTGTCTATCCCTCTCATCATTTTAAAAACCTCTATCACGTCCCCCCTTAACCTTCTGCGCTCCAAAGAATAAAGCCCTAACTTGTTCAACCTTTCTCTTAGTTGCTCTGTAACTTAGTTGCTGAAACCCAGGCAACATTCTAGTAAATCTCCTCTGTACTCTCTCTATTTTGTTGACTGATATTGATTTTAGAAAAAATGCTACCATATATCGCTATGATTTATTAAGAAGATATTAAGGAGGACATGGCGGCAGTCAGGCACAAACCAGCTGTGAATGGTGGGATAGGTTTCAGGGGTAAATGGGACAATCCTGCTCCTTTTTGTGTTCTACTTTACAATGCATTTCTGTTCACCTCATGATTACTTTTCACATTATCGCAGCAAATTGCATCCATCAGGCATTTGTTACAACCCTGACACAAACGTTCACCACTCCAGTAGTCCAGACTAGCTTTCTTCATGCAAGACATGCTAGCACACAATTTCAAGGTTTCACCGGATGCAAGTCACTGCTCCTGATCTAAGGAAGAAGGCCAGTGGGGTGTCTCATGACCGGTGAGGTTGGAGAATTGGTTCAGACGATTTTTCATTCCTCTTTGCTCTGCTCTGTTTCTTTCTCTACTACCTGCACCTGCCCTTTGGAATTACTGAGCCTTATTTCTGTGGTTTAAACATTGCTGATATGCACTGAGATGAGGTGCAATGGCAGGCAGCACAGGATCCAGCTTGTAGAAGTGTGCCCTGTGATCCTGACCCCGCTGCAGAGAGCACGGATAGCTGTCTCTGGAATCTGCTCTAGGGACAAAGACTGATGACTTCGTGCCACCGAATATTGCAATGACACATATTTTGAGGTTCAAATAAATCACCTCATCCCTGCGGGTAAGGACTGGTGTGCAGCAGGAAGAAATAGAAGAGGGCAAAAACTAGAGGAACATGAATACATTTAGTAATAACAACACCTGTCAAAAATAATACATTGTTGTGTTAGGAGTAAAGTATTGTTACTTTCGCTAGTTCTTATTTCCCTCCTATGTCATTTGGTTGGCTACAAGGGTGTTCATTGCAGCCTTTTCTGCTGTTGCTGCATCTACAGTACTTCTAAGTTTAGAAATACAAGGTCACGGTGATTTGCAGCACCCAGGATAACAGTAGCTGTACCCACATGTCACTGACCACAGAACTCCATTATCCACAAGTCTGATCACACACCGACCAATCTGCTGTTTGCAAATATATTACACAAGCCATGGCAAACGTAATAAAACTCCAATAACTCTTGAATTACTTTACATTATTTGAGTAGTGTCAATCAGAGTTTAGTTAAACAAGGTTATTCTTCTTCTTGCGTATGGCGTGCACAGCCTAAAGTCGTAATACAACTTGTTCTATTTGATCTTACTTGATTGTGCACGCCAGGTTGATTGCATTTGTCGAAACAGGGCGGACCACGAGAAGGTTGCAATCTCCCACCTCGTTAAACAAGGTTAAAGTAACATTTCCGAGCATATTGTGCTGCTGGAGCTGATATTCATACAATGTTTGAAGTAGAGTATGATGATAACATATTAGTAGATCAGTATATCCTAAAAGAAGATATGAGGTTGCTTTGGCAAGTAAGGTGAAAGTAAATCCAAAGGGTTTCTACAGCTATATTAATAGCAAAAGGATAACGAGGGATACAATTGGTCCATTGGAGAGACAGAGTGGACAGCTATCTGCAGAGCCAAAAGAAATGGGGGAGATATTGAACAATTTTTTTTCTTCGGTATTCACCAAGGAGAAGGATATTGAATTATGTGAGGTAAGGGAAACTAGTAGAGTAGCTATGGATACTATGAGGTTCAAAGTAAAAGAAGTACTGACACTTTTGAAAAGTATAAAAGTGGATAAGTCTCCAGGTCCTGACAGGATATTCCCTAGGACATTGAGGGAAGTTAGTGTAGAAATAGCCGGGGCTATGACAGAAATATTTCAAATGTCATTAGAAATGGGAATAGTCACCGAGGATTGGCGTACTGCGCATGTTGTTCCATTGTTTAAAAAGGGTTCTAAGAGTAAACCTAGCAATTATAGACCTGTTAGTTTGACTTCAGTGGTGGGCAAATTAATGGAAAAGATACTTAGAGATAATATATATAAGCATCTGGATAACCAGGGTCTGATTAGGAACAGTCAACATGGATTTGTGCCTGGAAGGTCATGTTTGACTAATCTTCTTGAATTTTTTGACGAGGTTACTAGGGAAATTGACGAGGGTAAAGCAGTGGATGTTGTCCTAATGGACTTTAGGAAGGCGTTTGACAAGGTTCCTCATGGAAGGTTGGTTAAGAAGGTTCAACTGTTGGGTATAAATGCAGGAATAGCAAGATGGATTCAACAGTGGCTGAATGGGAAAAGCCAGAGGGTAATGGTGGATGGCTGTTTATCGGGTTGGAGGCAGGTGACTAGTGGGGTGCCTCAGGGATCTGTGTTGGGTCCTTTGTTGTTTGTCATGTACATCAATGATCTGGATGAAGGTGTGGTAAACTAGATTAGTAAGTATGCAGATGATACCAAGATAGGGGGTGTTGTGGATAATGAAGAGGATTTCCAAAGTCTACAGAGTGATTTAGGCCATTTGGAAAAATGGGCTGAAAGATGGCAGATGGAGTTTAATGCTGATAAATGTGAGGTGCTACACCTTGGCAGGACAAATCAAAATAGGACGTACATGGTAGATGATAGGGAATTGAAGAATACAGTTGAACAGAGAGATCTGGGTATAACCGTGCATAGTTCCTTGAAGGTGGAATCTCATATAGATAGGGTGGTAAAGAAAGCTTTTGGTATGCTAGCCTTTATAAATCAGAGCATTGAGTATAGAAGCTGGGATGTAATGTTAAAATTGTACAAGGCATTGGTGAGACCAAATCTGGAGTATGGTGTACAATTTTGGTCGCCCAATTATAGGAATGATGTCAACAAAATAGAGAGAGTTCAGAGGAGATTTACTAGAATGTTGCCAGGGTTTCAACAACTAAGTTACAGAAATAGGTTGAATAAGTTAGGTCTTTATTCTCTGGAGCGCAGAAGGTTAAGGGGGGACTTGATAAAGGTCTTTAAAATGATGAGAGGGCTAGACAGAGTTGATGTGGACAAGCTTTTCCCTTTGAGAATAGGGAAGATTCAAACAAGAGGACATAACTTCAGAATTAAGGGACAGAAGTTTAGGGGTAACATGAGGGGGAACGTCTTTACTAAGAGAGTGGTAGCGGTGTGGAATGAGCTTCCAGTGGAAGTGGTGGAGGCAGGTTCATTGGTATCATTTAAAAATAAATTGGATAGGCATATGGATGAGAAGGGAATGGAGGGTTATGGTATGAGTGCAGGCAGGTGGGACTAAGGGAAAAAAAAGTTGTTCGGCACGGACTTGTAGGGCCGGGATGGCCTGTTTCCTTGCTGTAATTGTTATATGGTTATATGGTTAGAAGATCTTTTTTCACACAGAGAGTGGTGAATCTCTGGAACTCTCTGCCACAGAGGGTAGTCGAGGCCAGTTCATTGGCTATATTTAAGAGGGAGTTAGATGTGGCCCTTGTGGCTAAGGGGATCAGAGGGTATGGAGAGAAGGCACGTACGGGATACTGAGTTGGATGATCAGCCATGATCATATTGAATGGCGGTGCAGGCTCGAAGGGCCGAATGGCCTACTCCTGCACCTAATTTCTATGTTTCTATGTTTCTATGTATATAACACCATTCTTTCACAACCCTTGCTTCATTGTATGAAAACGAGTTCAGATTTTCTCAAAGGACTTTTTTGGTAGTGGACACAAGTGGTAATGATATAAACGCCCTAAACAACAAAATATTTAATAGAATAGCAAAGATATTTGCTTTGACCAAATTGCAAAATATTTTAGTTTGCGTTAGGTTTGTATAAAGAAACTGCTACCAATATTTCTGTGTAGGTGTCAATCAATCAAAGTTCTTTAATAACCTGCACTATTTACAACGGTCTTAAACATTTGTTCAGACGAGTGGTAAAATGGAGCAGCTGGTAGAGCTGCTGCCTCACAACACCAGGGACTGGGTTCAATCCTGACCTTGGGGTTTTCTGGGTGAAGTTAGCACATTCTCCCTGTGACCAGCTGAGTGCCCCGGTTTAAAGATGTACAGGTTCATATGTAAATTGGCCTCTGTAAATTGCTCCTATTGTGTAACCAAGAAGCAAGTGTATTGTATCTTTTGTCCCAGATAGAACAATAAAATGCTTGTTTGCAACAACACAACAGAATATTTAAACATAGTACTCTATAAACAAACATGCAAAATAGTTCAGAGTGTATATGTGTGTCTCTATATATATTTATATATATAACTAGACTAAGTGGGACCCGTTGGGTCCCGGCCTCACACGGGAGGGCTGGATACCCAACACAATATTCCACCTCTGCAGCAATTCCAATATTGCTGGCCAGTGGGAAATGGGCTTTCTGGTGCGCTAGTATGAGTGTTGTGGGCCGAAGGCACTGATTTCCAGAGGGCTAGTATGGAGTTTGTGGGCCGAAGGTACTGATTTCCAGAGGGCTAGTATGGAGTTTGTGGGCCGAATGGATTTTTGGGCTGGCAGCTCAGTCACCGAAGCCTGGCAGTACAATCACTCGGACCTGGCAGGCTGGCGGCTGAGAAACTGCCAGAAATTGTGCCCAAAACATGTGACAGACAGTAAGAGAGAGAATGGGGAGAGGGTGGACTTAATGGATTATTGGGCTGGCAGTTCACTAACTCGCGGCTCGTGGGCTGGCAGTGCAGTCACTCACGCCTGGTACGCTGGCAGTTCACTCAGTCATCCCACCTACCTTCCCCCCCCCCCCCACTCTGCTCCTTGCCATTCCCCTCCCACTCACACATTCAGTGCATCTCCAAACAATATTCCCCCTCCCCCATGCACTCTTAGTGGCTCTCCCACAGAGCAGCCATTCCTGCCTATTAGGTTCTATTGTGATGAAGAACACGCAGCATTAAAAGTGCAAAAAGGTTTTATTAAAGTTTAAAATGTGAATGACTCTTAAAATAATAAGAACAGTTTAAATTTTAAAGATGAGATTTATTAAGTTTTTACTTGTTGTGTCTTGTTGCGGCTTGTTGTGTTCTGCTGTTCACTGCCTCTTGATGACTATTTCCTGTTGATAAAAAGAGACAATTTAATACAGAGAAAGTCAGCGGTCAAATTTTAAGAAGGAAAATCTTAGAATATCTCAGAAGTCATCATTCAACGAAGCACGTTATTAATGACAACATTCTCGGGCGATGTTCCATCCTTCAGGAAACTTTTGACATTTCCCTTCATATTTCTGTTGAGCTAGTATGTTGGGCCAAATGTACTGGTTTCCAGAGGGCTAGTATGGAGTTTGTGGGCGGAATGGATTTTTGCGCTGGCAGCTCAGTCACTGAGGGCTGGCAGCACAGTGACTAGGGCTGGCAGGATAGCGGCTGAGAAACTGCCAGAAATTCTGCCCACAACAGGTGACAGTCTGTAAGAGAGAAGGGGGAAGAGGGTGGACTGAATGGATTATTGAGCTGGCAGTTCAGTCACTTACAGCTGGTGGGCTGGCAGTTCACTAACTTACGGCTCGTGGGCTGGCAGTGCAGTCACTCACGCCTTGTACGCTGGCAGTTCACTCAGTCACCCACCTACCTTCACCCCCCCCCCCCCCAACCCACTCTGCTCCTTGCCATTCCCCTCCCACCCACACATTCAGTGCATCTCCAAACAACCTCCCCCCCATGCACTCTTAGTGGCTCTCCCACAGAGCAGCCATTCCTGCCTATTAGGTTCTATTGTGATGAAGAACACACGGCATTAAAAGTGCAAAAAGGTTTTATTAAAGTTTAAAATGTGAATGACTCTTAAAATATAAGAACAATTTAAATTTTAAAGATGAGATTTATTAAATTTTTACTTGTTGTGTCTTGTTGCGTCTTGTTGTGTTCTGCTGCTCACTGCCTCTTGATGACTATTTCCTGTTGATAAAAAGAGACAATTTTAATATAGAGAAAGCCAGCGGTCAGATTTTAAGAAGGACAATCTGAGAATTTACCTCAGAAGTCATCATTGAACGAAGCACGCTATTAATGACAACATTCTTGGGCGATGTTCCATCCTTCAGGAAACCTTTGACATTTCCCTTCATATTTCTGTTGAGCTAGTATGTTGGGCCAAAGGTACTGGTTTCCAGAGGGCTAGTATGGAGTTTGTGGGCGGAATGGATTTTTGGGCGGGCAGCTCAGTCACTGAGGGCTGGCAGCTCAGTCACTGAGGCCTGTACTGGCAGGGGGGCACCAAAATGCTTGGTGTTGCTGAAGACTTCTGTCCACAACTTCAAAGCATTCTCTCCTAATCATTGGACATTCATCCAAAACAATTACTTTCACTTGCCTCATGAAATGTGCCGTCTTAGAGTTCTTCTTGATGTTGCACAATGTATCCTCGGCCACTTGGATGGGTATCTTGAATCGAGAATGTGTCGTTCTTCCACCAGGCAGAAATGTAGCTGCTATCCTAGAGGATACTACAGCAATAGCCACATCACATAACATTTCCTGACATGATGTTCAAAAAGCAGCCCAAAGACAATTTCAGTTGTTAATGAACACTGAAGATTTTGTGCAAAACATTTTTTTGAGGTAGGGGCTGTCAGGGTGGGGTGGGGGTGGTAAACATTGTGCTGCCAAGGGAGGGGCACAGCTTCAGGTGGGGGTTCTCGTGAGCTGATGAGAAATGTGGGGGGGGGGGCTCATGCAGGGGATGAGGGCGGCTTCAGTAGGGGGTGCATCCTATTGCCAGGCGGATGTGGGGCATGTCAGTGGAGGAGAGGGGGCAGTGAGCGATTTACTCATGACCTGTGGACTCACTCACTGCCTTGGGATTGACTCATGCCCTTTAGACTGATTGACTCTCACGGCTTGTGGACTGACTGATGCCCAACTTCTGGAGTCACGTCCGACTTTTGTAAACTGAAAACGGTAACATCTACATTGAGGAACAGCTTCTTCCTGACAGCCATCACGCTAATAAACTTAACAAATAAGCTCTCACACACACACACACACATTCACACACACACACATTCACATACACACACACACACACATTCACACACACACACACACACACACACATTCTCATACACAAACAGATTCACACACACACACACAATGACACACACACACTCACACACACACACACACACACACACACACACACATGGACCCACTCACTCACACACACAGACTTAATCACACACACATATATACAGACTCATCCCCCACCTCAAGACACTGCCCTATGGGTGGTAAATGTCGTGCAGCCAAGGGCAGCTTCAGGCGGGGGTTGTCGTGAACTGATGAGAAGGGGGTGGGGTGTCCTCATGCAAGGGATGTGGACGGCTTCAGTAGGGGGTGCATCCTATAGCCAGGCGGAGGGCAGCGTCTTGAGGTGTCAGTGGAGTAGAGGGGGCAGTGAGCGATTTACTCATGACGTGTGGACTCACTGCCTTGGGATTAACTCATGGCCTTTGGACTGACTCTCACAGCTTGTGGACTGACTGATGCCCGACTTCTGGAGTCACGTCCGACTTATGTAAACTGAAAACTGTAACATCTACATTGAGGAACAGCTTCTTCCTGACAGCCATCACACTATTAAACTTAACAAATAAGCTCTGAACTACAAAATATTATATTATTTCACACACACACATATATTCACATGCACTCACACACACATATAATCCAATCACACACACACACACACAATCACACACACACACACACACACACACACACACACACACACACACACACACACACACACACACACACACACACACACACACACACACACACAGAGGGAGGTTTCACGGCAGTCGGGGCACGACCCATGACCTGTAATGTTGCTACGCTACACCAAATGGATTACACGCGATGTACTGCAGGTAGGCACTTACCATCGTTTCCAACTCCATCTTCCAGGGAGATGCTAACTGCATTTCGTTGTCTCTGTACTGTACACTGACAACGACAATTAAAGTTGAATCTGAATCTGAACCTGAACGTAGCGGATCCGTTAAAACCCACCAAAAATGTCCATTTTTGCGCTGCAAATAATTATGGAAATTGGGATGAGCATGTGAGACATTTAGCCTACTTCAGAATTCCAAAAGTGAGGAGAAATGACAGTAGATAGAAGTGAGAGCTGAAGGGACAACAAACAGAGTGCTTAGCGAACATTGGCCATTTGCTCACTACATTTCATCAACACTAAAGCATTATTTGTGTTTTTTCTTGATTCCTTTGGCATCTAAAAAGTTTCAGAAGTGATAAATCTGGCTGTATTTTTTTTAATAAATCGCCCATGGTTCTCAAGTGGGTTTTTATGTACAAAATGAAAACGCATCTGAAGAAAAATTTACAGCCAGATTTATCACTTCTGAGAATTTTTAAATACCAAAGGAATCAAGAAAAAACACGAATAATGCCTTACTGTTGATGAAATGCAGTGAGCAAACACGATAATTCCAATATTTTCAATCACGATATCTGCACAGCCAATCTTTACCAAGCACTTTAGCTGCTGTTGTCCCTTCAATTCTCGCATCCCTTTACCTTCATTTCATTTCACGTTTGGAATTCTAATGTTGGGTACATGTCTCTCACACTTACCCCAACTTCCACATTTTTTTTCAGAGCACAAATTCAACATTTTGGCGGTTTTTAACAGATAGGATAGTACGCGTTT